>NW_017306862.1:685428-690137 GCF_000935625.1 Nanorana parkeri | reverse complement strand
GAAGGGGTTTGGAAAGCATTTTTTTTTTGGGAAAGGGGGGGGGGGGGGGGTCAGGGTGCCCCTTGCTTTATTATTTTTTCACATTTCATTTAAGGAAAGAAGAGAGAAAGATATACAAAATAAGATTTTTGTACTTTCTATAAAAAACATTTCTAGGAGTTCATTGAGGGACACGATTGTAAAATAGGTTTTCTTGAGAAGAATGTCACCAGCACACCAAAAATCCTTTCAATCAAACCTATGTGATTAGCGGCGCCATTCGCAGTCATTTCTAGCACCCTTCCCTATCATTGGGATTTCTGGTAAGGAAGGGGAGTGGTCATCACCGTGGGATCGAGGATCGTGTGAATACAACTTTTTTATTTTACACCCTACACCAAAATGAGCATGGTGGTAACCTCACTACAAGGGTTTTTGTTCTTCTTTAATCCGTAGAAGTGTTTGCTACAAAAATCAGATTCTACCAATGCATCCCTATATGTATGATGATTAATAATAACATAGACATGTCAGGTGTAAAATGCTGTGATTTTGAAATACTTACACTTGCAGAGCATTCACTTCCTGCTTTGAAAGTGCAAATTACTTCAGTTTGCCAACGCGGTGCACACTGGGAAATCTCATCTAAGTGAAAGGCATTTTCCTCCTCTAAGATGATGTGCATGGTCACATGTCTAGTCACATGTGCCAGTTTTTCAGGAAGTAATAGGAGATCTAGTAATCTGCCGTTAGTAAACATGGCCACTGTCAGGAGACTGGGGAAGCAAAGAGAAATAAGGTTTGCAAAGAATACAAAGCCAGCAATTATCTAGAAGTATGTGTTTGTAGATTGTCATTACTAAACATTTCTAAAGGTGTGTTTGTTGTTATTTTAAAGATATGGGTAAAGGTCCGCTTTGATCACACCATATTTTGTTAAGCAGTATATGCATTGCTTTTGAAATATGGGGTCTGACAAAGTCAGACAAAACCTGTTTGCCTTTGCCTTACACCCTCAAGGAAGTTGATTTACCACAAAGCAGTGATTGACCACATTTACTAAGGGTAGCCAAAATGTGGTAAAACTACACATTTAATGAGGCATCTGACAGCCAAAGGCATGACTTCCAGAGGCAGATGAAGGAGAGAATTTGTAGTTTACCAAAGCTGGGGGGATGAAGTTTGACTACTCCTGACATAAACCATGTGAATTAAAAAGTTGCTTGTAAGACTCTCTGCATTCTTTCTTACAGCATTTGGGTCTGTGGTCCTTTCAACTTAGCAGTGCTGGTAACTGGACTTGCTTGAGGGTGTGAGGAAAAGTAAGAGTTGCTGCATGGCTTGCCGAAATCTGGAGTGATGGAAATGGATTCTTTGTGAACAATTGGAAGTCTCCTGGGGTAGATTTAAAAGGAAGAGCACAGTGTTAGAAAAGTTAGGTTGTGTAAGGTTGCTGTTATTCCCCAAAAAAGCCCCCATTAGGATTTCATTCCTGGTAATAACTTTGGCAAGGAGTCCAATTTTCTGGTTAAGTAAATCCCTAATTGTTGTCTAAACTTTAGTCTGGAGGCAAGTTGATATTTGTATAATGCATGTGCCATAGATTCGGAGGCTTCTAAAATGATTTAGTAGACAACTTTTAAAGGATTGGTCTACTTTGAGCTGGCTCAGAAGAGGAATTGGAAAAGATAGCAATTTGCGGTGCCTTTAACACTAAATTGTAGTTAAGATATACTAGTGACAGGTTCCTTTTAAGCTGGAGTGACATTGATGTGTTAATATGTAAAAAAAAACAACACAATATTACTCTCTCTATTATGTTATTAAACTGTCCTATAATGAGAGATTATGCTGTTAAATTACCTATCGTTCAAAATATTTCTTTAAAACACATTTTGACATTTTCTTTTAGTCATTTAATGTCTGAAGAATTCAATAAAGAGTGTGAAATACAAATAAGGAAATGTCATCTTGAATCTGTCAAGGGCAGAGGTAAGGCCTCTTAGTGTTAACGAGGGGAAGATTCACAGCTGTGCCTCCCTTTTATGTGTGCTCTATATTTAAAGAATTGAGACTGGCAAAAACAAGCCTAGCCTATTACCAGTCTAACCAATAGCCCACCAAAATCAGCAAACACACCAGGATATTCCCCAAGGATGGAAGAAACCTATTAATAATTCACATTATTTTTTCATGGAAGACTCTTACTCACATGCAAAATTAACGATTTGTCACTTCAATGCCAGCTAAACACCATCCATGCTAAAAATAATAAAAAATAAAATATGAAATTAAAAATAAAATACATTGAAGCGTATATCAAATGAACTGCATAGTAACAATAACTAATTAGTTATAAATCTCAGAATAAATCTCAGATAAGTTTTTGTTTAATAGTAGAATTGCAGTATATAGTAGCAAGCTACTTCACATGAATGTTTGTGCCAAAAAAAAATATGCAGCAGTATATCTCTGCACATTTCCAAGGTTTTGTCTCTTTAAAAATGTCACATAGTGTCTCTTTTAAAGAGACACTAAACTCATGAGTTAAATCTTAAAAATCTATTCAAATACCTTTACTATTACCAAAAATGTACCTTATTTGTGTATCGCTCGGCTGTAGATCCTCAAATCATCTCTGAATTGGGGTGGACACTGTCCTTCCTTCTGGAGGGTGGCTACTTTTGTTCCCCATGGTCCCTGTGTGTTGTAAACTAGCCACTGCTCCAAACTCACTCCTGTGATGGACTACAAGCTCATGTTTAGTTTATTATTATTATTATTATATTATTATACAGGATTTATATAGCGCCAACAGTTTGTGCAGCGCTTTACAATATAAGAAAGACATTACAATCACAATACAATTCAAGACAAGATGGTAAGGAGGGCCCGAGGGCTTACAATCTAAATGGGAGGGGGAATTGATACATGAAGAGGTAGCTGTGTGGGGATGAATTGTTTGAGAATGTGATGGTTCAGTGGTTAGTTTGAGGTGGGATAGGCGTCCGTGAAGAGATGAGTCTTGAGGGATCGCCTAAAGACATTCAGAGTGGGAGATAGTCGGACAGGTTGGGGTAAAGAGTTCCAGGGGATGGGAGAGACTCTAGAGAAATCCTGGAGGCGAGCATGGGAGGAGTTGACGAGGGAGCTAGAAAGCAGGAGATCTTTGGAAGAGCGGATGGGATGGTTAGGGTGATACTTTGAGACAAGGTTTGAGATAAGCCCGGGGGCAGAGTTGTGAATGGCTTTGTAAGTCGTTGTTAAAATGTTGTATTTTATCCTTTGGGCTATTGGAAGCCAGTGGAGGGATTGGCAGAGGGGGGGTTGCAGACACCGAGTGGTTGGTTAAGTGGATGAGTCTAGCAGCTGCATTCATGATAGACTGAAGGGGGGATAGTCTGTGTAGAGGTCAACCAATGAGGAGGGAGTTGCAATAGTCAAGACGAGAGATAAGAAGTGAGTGAATGAGTAATTTTGTGGTTTCATTGTTGAGGAAGGGGCGTATTTTGGAGATGTTACAAAGGTGAAGGCGGCAGGATTTGGATAGTGATTGGATGTGGGGAAGAAAGGTGAGGTCCGAGTCAAGGATGACACCTAGCACCTTGGCATGGGGGGAGGGTTGGATAGTTGTGTTATCAATCTCAAGGGAAAAGTTGGGGGAGAGTGCACAGGTGGGAAGAAGTTTACTAATTTGTACTGAGATTGTAGTCCATCATAGGTGTGAGCTTGGAGCTGAGCTTTAAAATGGTGAAGTACAACAAGTGTTTTTTTTATCACACTGCTTTTAAATCATGATCTCGGGCAAATCACAATTTTTTTTATCTTTGACCTGCTCTGACTGGCTCCCAGCAAATTCTTAGTAAGCAGCACCCCAGATCTATTCCTGGAATCACACACATTCCCTGACAAACATTAGACAGTTCATCTACTGCCTACAGGAATGATAAAACTAAGGGATAGGTTAAGGTTAGTAGTTCTGAATCATGTTTTCTGTTCCAATAGTCTGGTGCAGCAAAACCAATGTACTGTGTGCTATGTAATAATCTCTTGACTTGGTAGTATAGTCGGGAGATTTTTTCTGTCCCCTTTCATCACATTCCCTTAATACCTCTATATATTCAAAGGCCTCTGGGGTTTAATTTTCATAAAACTGCAGTCTAAATGTGCCCATACACCTTACAATTATCTCTGCGATTGCATTTTCGTCCAAAAATCTGACAGTTGATGGGAAGTGTACAACCGGCAGATTTTTGACAAAAATTTTTGTCTAGTTGGACAAAAATCGACGGGTTAGTGGCGTGATTGTACAACGAAAATCTCAAGATGAAAACTGCACATGCTCAAACAAAAATCTGTTCTTTCGATCGATGAAAATAAGCCAGTTAGTGGTGCTGACAAACATTATTTGTGAACTACACTGGTGTCTGCATGATGGGCTAGTTGAACGAAAATTGAACCAGCGTGAAATGTCCTGACAAAAAAAGTGGTACAATGGTTGTAAGGTGTATGGCCACCCTTAGAAACAGGTAATGAGACTGAACATTTAATTGTCAGCTTGGACACATGCGTAAAATCTTATCATTTCAAATGGACAGGTGGCCTTTTTGCCAGATGCATTAACCCTTTCGCTGCCAAGGACGTATGGCATACGGACCTACAAAAGTGCTTCCAGCTTGCCAGCTCAGTATGCCATACGGACCTGGCATTTACAGTTCTGTTTTAATATA
>NW_017306862.1:676712-685258 GCF_000935625.1 Nanorana parkeri | reverse complement strand
ACAAATTTGCTAATATTTGTTATTTATATACAGTTTTATCTTTTAGATTTAGTCAGAAAATTATTTTTTTTGTGCGCTGATACTGATTTTATTGTGTATTTTTATCGGTTTAATATTAATTTGAGAAACATTTGCGCAATTATCGCAGGGCCTACAAATTTAGTATCACCAACTTTTTATTCTACCGGGCCTGCGCTTTCAGAAAATATATGGTTTGGGGGGTCTTTTACAAACGCTAGCAACGCAGCAGTTGAAAATCAAATCAATAGGAAAAAATTGCAGAAAATTCAAAAATGGCTTGGCCAGCTGATTTGAAAAATGTTCCGGAGGGCTTGGCAGCGAAAGGGTTAATACCCAAATCATATGGCAGTACCATCAGTGGGGTTTGTGGGACTCAATATACATAACTTGCACATTTAACATACAGTAGTTGCATTGAACTTTGTGCCATAGTTGTGCCTCTGGGAAAAGAACTCTTCTTCAATGCGTGATGAGCCCCGCTGCAAGGTTTAAGTGCTTGTTTTTGGCTGGCCCCCCCACAAAAAAAATTCATACTTACCTGACCCTCAAAGCTGGCTCTTAGACCAGTCCCCTCCGCTGCAGCTGTCTAAGGTCCTTGAGTCATCACATTCTACACACTGATGTGAGGAACCAGAGGAACAAACCATCACTGCGGCAGAGAAGACAGGCTGGAGGGAGTGCTGTCCCAGCCGTCCATATCCAAGGTTCGGGTGAGTATAATTAAATGAGTACTTAACCCTTGCTGTCAGGGGTTAGCCCCACTTCAAGGGTTATAAAGGGCTAAGCACACTACTTGCCTTGCTGTACTGCTAATCATACGGCTTTATTACTTTTTTACCCTCCAAACCTGAAAAAGTGCACAGTAAAGGCAGAAAAAACTTCATATAATAGGCTCAATTCACAAAGCATTACACAAGGATAAGAAACTTTATTTCCAGCTATGTGACTAGAACTTTCAAATTTCATTGGATGTAGATGAAAATAATTTTCACTTATTAGAAAATAAAAATCCTAATCCTGGTGTTTTAGCTTTGTGAATGTATACTTTAAAAAAATGTTATGTCTCCTTTTCAGCGGAGGGAAATAACTGCACCCTAATGCTGTGTTCATTAAGGAGTTCATGTACTCAATAAATACAAAATAAATTTGCAAGAAAAAAAATTTATACCGTACAGGCCATTTTTACTTAGTGACATCTGGAGATATTGGAACATCATCACTCCAGTCAGCTTATGGCAAGGTGACACCCTGAAAACCTGGCCCAGAATGTTATTTTCGTTGCCGCATCCTCTCTCTGTGGAGAGACTTCAACAAGCCATTTTCCAAAGGTGCTGATCCCTTATTTAACATGCAGCAAAACTATATCTGGCTTCCAGGCATCTTAATATAATTTTTTATGGTGCCAGAGAATGATAATCCTTAATTGATAGCTTTTCCAACTGTTGTCGGATGATTTATCCGGAATATATTCTCCTCTGAAATATAATTGCATTAGCACGGCATCTGATTTATCGCTTTTTTCCACAGTTACTAGGCATTTAGGACTAATTATTTCTTAGATTCAGTTTGGCTTTGGACACATGGTGAATCATCTCTGTATGATATGACTAATATTAATGAAACTCCTTTATTCCTAATTAAACAGCATGGGGCAAAAGATTCTTCTTTTCCTAATGAGAAATTAAAAATGGCCTTGAATGACAAACAGCCCATGTAACAGCAGAGAACGCAGCAGCAAACTAAAAACATAAAATGAAAGTCCTGTTTGAACTTTGTGATGTTCAAATTGTTGACAGTTTTTTTTCTTCTTCTGTGTTCTTTGTCCCATAGGGGACATTGTCCTTCACTTCCTTCCATGGAGACACAACAGTAGGCGACTGGCAATCCCCACAATGTGAAGGGAAATTCTCACCAGAACAATCGGAAGGTTTCTCCTCATCTCCCTTTTTGTCCAGCTGACAATGGTCACCAACAATATAGTACTCAGTGTTTGAGCAACCTGTTTCCAAGTCCAAACATTGACTCATAAGAGGGGAGTGTGCCTATGCAAATACTGGCTTTCAGTATGCATTTTATTAAGGGCACAGCTTTGTAGTGTAATCAATATATTCTAAATGCTGCATGTAGGTTTTGAACAATAAAGGCATTCTCATACTTTTCAAAATGTATTAAAATCAGATATATTAAAGTAGTATTAAACTCTCAAACTGTATTTCAATAATGAATCCAGATCAAACAAATATACATTACTCAGCAAAGCATTGCTTTACATTTTTGCCCAAACACTTACAATCATCATATTTATTTTTAGTTTCAAAGTTTTTATTCAATTTTTAAAAGTGTATATCATACAAAGTACAGTAAACAATACTGTGATGCATATAATGAAGAGACACGGAGATAATAGGTACTCTTAGGTAATATGTTTTTATGATCTCAATATCTCAGAGTGTCTCGAAACAGGAGAATATCAAGAGGAAAAAGAACAGAACAGATAAGGGAATCCGAAGTACTGTAGTCTAGAAAGCGGGGCAGAAAGTAAGGAGAAATGTGAGAGTGGGAGAGGCACTGGGGTTGTCCGATCTTCGTGCATTAGATGTAAAAAAGCCCATAGGGCTGAAAGGCTATCCGGGGCCAGGGAGGGATGAGCATAGCCTATCCATTGTTGCCAGATCTTCGTGAAGGCTTCATTGGTGTCTGAAAGGATGCTGGTCAGTTTCTCATTCAGACAGAAAAAGTCTATCCTCCATGTAACCTCACCGAATGGCACAAGCTGCTTTTTCCAGGCTGTAGCAATAGTTTGCTTAGCTGTCAGCAGAACATGTGTGGCTAGGCGGTGTTGGTTTTTAGTGAGAAGCAGGGATTTCAGGTGTATCAAGGCCAGCCATGGGTCCTTGCGATGATTTACTGAGAACAGTCTGTCCAGCAGATGAAAGACTCTTGACCAGAATCTGGCAAGCATAGGACAGATCCACCACGTGTGCAGGACATCGCCCTGTGATAGGCAGCCTCTAAAGCAGGTTGGTGAGTGAGAGGGGTGAAGATGGGCTAATCTGGGCGGCACCAGGTACCACCGTGTGAGAGACTTAAGGACGGTTTCCGGTGAGGATATATTGATGGAGCAGGTGGCCATGGAGGTCCAGATTTGTTGCCAAGTTTCTGGTGGTTGTGTGGTTCCGAGGTCCCTCTCCCATCTGACAACATAGGTATGTCTGGAAGGGGAGGTCAGTACAATCATCATATTTCTGAACAGTTGCTTCCAACTCTCTCAGCTCAGTTTCCCTGAACTTCCTGTCAGGACAAGATCACAAAGGCCAGTGCAGATTTCACTGATTCTGCAGGAAACTAAAACTTTTAAACATCAAGGAGCAGCATCCATTGTAAGTGATATCATCATCATTTGAAATAGCTTAAATCCTATTGACTTTAATATCAATTTAAAGTGTTTCTATGCCCAAAACCTTTTTTTGTTTGTTTTTGGATAGAGTGGTAAAGGATTAGAACCCCAGTCAGGTTTTACTACTGTTTAGGGATACATTAGAAAAATTCTCTTTACTCACTGTGCCAGGGACAACCTTTTTCCCCTCACTGTCTGCTGGGTCTGATCATCCACTTTTCTGCCGTGGCACTGGTTATTGTGGAAAGATCTCTATTGTGACTTGATCTGGCACACTTCACCTGAGGATCCTCTAGGGCAGGGGTAGCCATGGGATTTGTAGTTACACCATAGCTGGAGGGCCGGAGCTTGTCTACCCCTGCTCTAGGGTATAGTTGTGGGCCATGTAGTGCACCTTGATTGACAGGCACCACAGTCAATTGCTATTCATATACCTGGGCAACTGTTTGGCATAATTTTTTTTCTACCAGTTTCAGGTGGTGGCCTCTAGTCTTTGTTACGTAATTAGTCGTAAAGAGTTTGTTGCTAATGTCGCTATGACTATAGAACATTTTGTACATGAAAATCATGCCCCCCTTAATCTCCTTAGTTCCAGCGTGAACATATTTAAATTTAGTAACCGTGTCTCATAGCTCTGGTCCTCCATTCCTTTGATGAGTTTGGTCGCCCTTCGCTGGACTTTCTCCAGTTCAAGTATTGTAATCTATTATTGAGTTTATGGTCTACAATGACCCCCAAATCCTTCTCCAATTCAGACTTCCCTAGCGGCATACCCATTATTGTATAACCCATTTGCTTGTTTTTTATCCCAAAGTGCATAACTTTGCATTTATCAACATTAAACCTCATCTGCCATAAAGTTGCCCACTCCCCTAGTCTATCCAGGTCCTCTTGTAATGTTATACTATCTTGGTTTGTTTCTTTTACCCTCCCAATTTTGGTATCGTCAAATATACTACATATAATACAAATATATCTGTCATGATTTGGGGGCCAAAAACACCTCCCTTTATCAGAGCTTAAAGAAGGCAAGACTATGGAAGGACAGCCGAAAGCAGATTTGTGCTAGAATAGGCTGCAAATCTGTTTAGTACTGCAATACCGATGAAAGAAGGATCTCCAAATGCTTAATTAAAGACTGCTATTCAGCAATGAACAATGTAAATAGTGAGATATGTATACACTTCCAGACTGCACACACCCCAATTATCACCACTATATTTGGGCACAGCAAATTCACACTTTAAAAATCATGTAGCAAAACCATAAAGTGCAAGGAGATGTGAACTTGTTAACAGTATATTTTCCATTTCTTCTCTGTGACTGCCTTTGTCCATATTTTCTGTGAAAAAAAATTGTTTTGTTGTTAGTTTTCATGCTTTATATTTATTGTGCCTTAAATGAAAGCTTTGAACCAAGAGAACGATTAACATCAGACTGTTATTATGTCTGAATGTAGGCACTTTTTTGCACTGATATGTCATGTGTGTCTCTTTGAAAGATGAACCAGTAGTTGTCCTTGACATTCATTTACATGGGGTCACGCTGGTAGCCCAGCTACTTATCGCCTGTGGTTACCTCAGTGTACGCATTTTAACAATATCTTTTTCATTCCAGTTCTTCACCATAATCTTTACTGATCCAAAAAATCATCAAAGGCAAATGCGACTGAAGCATCAATCTCACAAAATAGACTATTTTCCAAATGATCTTACTCTTTTCATCTTGCATATCGAACATACATGATTGCTAAGTCTTGAAAAACATTATGTAAGGTAATGATGCTTTATTGTCTTGATGCTCAGTATGCAATTCCAATCCTTAACAGCAGCACTAAATAAATGACCAATTAAAGGCAAGTTTGTAAAGGTTGTATTCTCTCAATCACTGGAAGAATAATTTGCCATTTTTGTCTGCTGGAAAATTACCTTCTATTCATATGGTGAAAAAGCTAAAACTATAACAAGTGTTTGCATGCTTTTTGCTTCAAAAGGAAATTTTTAGTGCTTTAAAAAATACAGAAAGTTGGGCTTTTAAAGTCTTCCATTTTGTATGGTTTATAATTATTAGGGATGCACCGATACCGTGTATTTGGGCGAGTACTCGTACTGGTCCAAATGCTCCGATACCTTCCCCGATACTGGAACTTTCGGTCAGAGGAAGCTTTCTTCTGACCGGCAGTGCCATAGGGGAACATCGAGCCAGCTTCCTGTGCGATCAGGAAGCTGGCTGGTGAGTGGTGATCCGCCTCCCAGCTTCCCTATTGGCCGGGAAGCTGGCTCCATGCTGATTGGCCGGGAAGCCGGCTTTCCAGGCAATCAGCATGGAGCCGGCTTCCAAGCCAATCAGGAAGCTGAAAGGTGGTTTTTACTCGCCGCCTGGCTTCCTGATTGGTCGGGAAGCCGGCTCAATGCTGATTGGTTGTGAAGCCAGGTTTCCCGGCCAAGCTCAATCAAGCAGGTAAGACATCATGGAGCCAGCTTCTCGGGCAATCAGATTACCCAGGAAGCTGGCTCCATGGCAGAGGAAGCACCGGTTTCTGTACTCGGTATCGATGAGTACTGAAAGCAAAGTATAGGTACTTTTACTCAAGACCAAAAAACCGGTATCGTTGCATCCCTAATAATTATATATGGTCAAGGGGGGGAGCCATATTTGCTTACCATGTAAGTAGGTTCTGTTGATATGTTTACAGTATGTTGCTGAGGAGGTCTGTCTCTCTGCAGTCTGCAGATTCACCATGAGAGATCTGTCCATATATTAAAAGCCTTAAAGTTTTAAAGCATGACTCCATTTATTAAAATTATGTTTTTATTTGTATAAGAACACCTGTATTCCAACTACTCAACCCCTTCATCAACCACCTGTACTGCATAGTTCAGATGCAGGAAAATTGATTTTTTTTTTAGCTCTCCTGAACTGTCCAGAGCTGGAGCTGTCTATTCCCTTTCCAGCTCCTTGGAACAGCTGCGCCGAGGGCATTATGAACGGGAGAGGTATGTGGAGGGCATGGCAATAGTCATTATGTGCAGGAGAGATGTGTGGAGGAGGGTATGATGAGGGGCAATATGTGCAGAAGAGGAGTGCAGATAACACATGTGCTGGCAACTGGTCCCAAGAGGTTACCTCACATGTGCTGAGTACTGGCAGTTTAGTAACTTACACACTGTAGCAGAAAACATACACTGGGTACTGATTTATGAGAGTTTAACCTACATAGGCTGGGTTACTTGGTGCTGAGTGTTTACCATACATGTGTGGGAGACTAAGAATTGAGAAAACAACGCAAAAGACTAAAGACTGGGTCTTTAGAGTTATCACATTTGATCTTATTAATGGGTACTGTGGGGTTAATGCACATAAACTGGGGACTGGATACTAAGGGGTTATTGCACATATGCTGGGAAAAGTCACTGAGCAATTAGTGCATATGCTCCTAAAACTGAACACTTAAGGGAAAAAGCACATACACTGCAGACAGGTCAAAGGGTTAATGCTGAAAAGTTGGGGTTAAGATGCTAGAGAGCTCTGGGTACTGGAGGGGCCATCTCTCTGCTGGCATGGATACTGGCAAGTGATACTTAGTTCGCTCACTCACTGAACCTGTGGCTGCTGAAGCTCAAAGTTATTAATTTAGTGACAGGATTACATGGATGGGTCTCACAGTATCATTGGTCGTTATGGTGCAGATGGCTGCCAGCATCCTAGCAACCAATGGCTTGTTTCAAATTTGGACAAGCAGGAGGGCATTCTGGGGGACATCCTTGACCATATGTGGTTAATAACATCACCCAGCATCCTAGCTGATTTGTTGACATTAAGCAGACGGCAAGGAAGCTGTCATTTGCAAAGAGAGTGTATTAGCAGCAGGATTGTCATAATGATGTTCATAGGGTTTGTGTCTCAGGTTGACAGGTTGACAGGGTATCCTTACTCATGATTGACTCGTGGAGTTATCTCGTGGCCCAACGAAGTACTGATGGGGTGGTCATAATAATCTGGCCACTCAGTGTATATAGTGTGTGTGTGTTTAATTACTATTTACATTGCTTTAGCGAATGAGTAGATAGGAAATTATGTACTATATACTCACATAAGAGGGGGAGGATATCCGTGGACCCCATTATGTTAAAGGGGGCTTCCTGATTCCAAAAAGTAACCCCCGAGACCCCCTACATCCTCTTGGGGACTATATGTGAGGATGAGGCCCTTGACCTGATCAATATACGGACATGGCACCTTGCCAAGGTGATACCCTCCCTATGTGGAGGGAACAAGGCCTGGTATGGTTGTTGGGCTCTGAGGGCCTCTTATGTTAAAAAAGGCTTCCAAATTCTGATAAGTCCCCCCAACAGGATGTGGGGATCTTCTGGGGGTGACTAATCAGAATATGGAAGCCCCCTTTAACATAAGGGGCCCTAAAATATCTACCCCTGATGTAAATGTGTAAGGGGTCCATCATGCCCTTGTTTATTCATTCGCAAAAATAAAAAAATGCAAAGATAAACACACAGACAGTGATGTAGATACATTTCAAATTATGATGAATTATGCCACAATGGCTCTCTCCACAATGAAGTTTCCCCAGCCAGCAGCTGAATGTTTTTAAGGGGTGGGGGATGCTGGCTGACAACGTTGACCACATATGGTCATCATCACCATAATAAGTCAATAATGTCCAGATGTCACTGATAAGTTTTCCCCTGCAGACCCCCACATCCTCTTAGTTTTTTAGGGGGCAGAAACACACATCTTTTTTTTGCCTGGGGCCCACCTCCAAATTTATACCAGGCCATTTTCAAGGAATAAAAAAAAAATATGAAGCCAGCTGGGAAATGTCATTTAGCAGCATTTTTTTTTTTTCTTTCCATAGTATCACTTTTGTTTGTGTACATCCTACAGGTCTGCCACTTAACATACAGGTTTAAGGCATGCCCCAAGCATGTTATTTAACGGAATCATATAATTTTAATGCTTCCCTTTATCCTTTATTATAAGAGCTGCTCCCAGCTTTTATGTATTGGTACACATCCCCCACGGCTGTGCCTAGCTACCCATGACCTTTGTTTGCCAATCTTTTGCCTATTATTATTGAAGATGAACACAGTAGTTTTTTTAAGGTTTAACC
>NW_017306862.1:657662-676669 GCF_000935625.1 Nanorana parkeri | reverse complement strand
AGTTCACATTTTGTAATTCTCTGATGAGCGACCCATTAATTGAACCCAAGCACATATGGCTCGTGATTAGATAGAATAGAAAGGATGGACCATATCATGATAGGAATTGTAGGAATAGAAAACACAGTATATGATTGGAAGTAAAATTAACTGTCTCCAGTACATCTGTATATGGATATGTATTTATGGTAGCCTGTTTTTCTTGAACTTTCATAGAGGCAACAGAATCTGTACCCATACAGTCATTGTTTCCTAATGCTACTTGGATAGATCAAACAAGATGCATGCTTTTCTTGGCATATTGGGCTTGCACACAATCACCCCACTAATACAATGCCCTGTAGAGGTTTCAAGCAGCTGCATAACAAGCGTATGTAACTTGCACGGTGACAGCTTTCCCATTGTGATTCACAGAAGGTGACTGCAATTCTCAGCATTTTTAGCAGCCTCACTTTTCACATCTTGTCAATATATACTTCGCAACTAAGTGTTTATTCATTCCAAATTAACTGTTGTTAATTACAGTTTAATGAAATGGAAAACTAAGACTGAATGTCATTATCTCAAGAGCTGAGAATGCAGCAACGTGAAAAATCTATGAATGGATTCATCTTGTCCATTCAAAATTTTCAGGAACGATTTTTTTCAAAATGTAAAGTCAGCAAACAAGAAAGTTAAAGCAACAAAAAATAAGATAAATCAAAGGAGAAAAAGAAATGACCGCATCAAAAATATGAATTTAGTTATTTTTGCTAATTAGTGAGTGTCTAACCATTTCACTTTAATTCTCTTTGATAAGAGTGAGGAGCATTAAAAGTGAATAATATAATGTTCCAGCTTAGAATATTGTAACATTATCTTGTGGGCCGGATTTCAATTTTTGGGAGAATCCCTGCTAATGCATTAGTTGACTATCAAAATCCGATGTGAGGTCATAGTTTATTTAAAACAGCCACCTTAACAGTGGAGAGAACACAGATTATTTTCTGTGTGAGTCTAGGCACAGGCAGGGGCGTATCTGCCGCGAGGCAAACAAGGCGTTTGCGTGGAGCGGCAGATTCGCTGAGAGCGGCACCCCGAGTGTTACTCACCTGGATGGGATGACGCAGACGTCGGCCTGGAGAGTGGACGGCGTGTGCAGACGGCGGGCGGCGGTGATTTACGGTGAGTCTGTAAGCCCGGGGGAGGGGTGCTGTCAGAGAAGCGCAGGGTCAGACCAGGGGGGGTTTGCTATCGTGCGCGAAGCGGCGAGTCAGTCCGGGGTCAGGTTAATGTCACATCTGCAAAGTTGTGTCAGACCTATCTCTACTGCAATAGAGCAAAAACAATCTACATGATACATAAGTTTGCTGAGCTGTTCACGGGGCTCTCTTCCAATGGTAATGTGCTGAGCATTGTAGGATGGTAAATAATTCAATTAGTTTGCCCTACAGTGATAAGGCTGTAGCCCTGGCATTAGGGGACTAAAGCAGATTCATCTATCAGTTTGCAAAGATTTATTTTCTTTATACTTTTGCATTATAAAACCAGACATCTCAACTCTCCCGGGTGTTTTCCGGGAGTCTCCTGCTATTAGATAGCGGCTGTCGGACACCCGGGAGAGAAACATTTTCTCCCAGAAAGGTTTACGCTGCTCGATCTAGCAGAGTAAACCTTTCTCTGCTATCTGTTTTTTTTTTCTTGACATCCGCTCGCTTCCCGATCGGCTCCCTGCAGTGAGCGGTGACAGTCAGTCTGATCCTCCAGCACTGAGTGGAGGAATGGACGTGGAAGGGGGCGGGCAGAGCTGGATCTGCCTCTAGATAGGCAGAGCCAGCTGTCACTCACACAGCTGGGTGGATCTTGACAGTATTGTTGGGATCCGTTCCGGCTGCGGTGCTCTCAGCATATAGCGGCCAATAGCCCGCTATATGCTGAGCTTTGGGTCACGGGAGGAGGTTAGTATATATCCTTCCATGACCCTAAGGAGAACTATGGGGAAAACACTTACCCCATAGTTCTCTTTTAAGGGATACATCCTAAAAAACTTTACCAAAGTTTCAGGAAACTTTTCTAATATTATGTTCATCTCCCCCTGCTGCCTCTGCTGCTACTACTGAAAATTATTGGCTGTCAAAATGACAGCTGAGAAAGGCTTTATATTACACAGCAGAAGTGGCTGTAAAATCGCAGCTGCTCCTGTGTAAAATGGGACAGGCAGAGAGTTTGCAAGTGTCACTGAGTAAATACGATGTAGCAATGTATTTTTTATTGTTTTTACTTTTTTTATTCATATGTAGATCAAAGGTGTGACCATTTATTTGCATATGGCATCAGTTAAGACATTTTTACCATTATTATATTATTATATTTAATGTTATTTTCATTTTCATTTGATTTGTTTGTATTGTTGTCATTATCACATAAAAAGACTATGCACCTTTTTTTATTTCCCGCTCTGGCAGCTCCTTCTATCTGTGCAATCAGTCCAAAAAAACCTCCTCTCTAAACTGCACCAGGCTGTTGTTGCATCCCTGCCTCTTTCACATATAGTGTAGGGCTAATAGCCCGTGTTTCCAGCCACATGCTCAGCTTGAACTAATTAAAAAATTGTGGTGCATTACGCAGTTTTCACTAGTAATACCAAAGGCCTTAGTGTTCTAAAAGTTGGGTGATGTGTGGATGAAGATATACAAGAGCAGGGAGTAATAAAGAAGTAAAAAAGTGGGTGGATGAGGATGGACGTAGAACTCCCATTACCATTTTACAATGTGTATATGTGATTGAAAAACTTTTTGGTTTGCAGAATTCTGACATTCTGCAAAGGGAGTGTTGCTCC
Source organism: Nanorana parkeri (assembly GCF_000935625.1). Lineage (NCBI taxonomy): Eukaryota > Metazoa > Chordata > Amphibia > Anura > Dicroglossidae > Nanorana > Nanorana parkeri. The sequence continues at coordinate 673,851 of NW_017306862.1, read as the reverse complement.
CTTTGTTATTGAGAGTTGCAATTGCCATTAGTGCCCACTGATGTGTGAGTAACAACCCCAGTTGATTTCTATGTCAAAGTCTAGTGGCAGGGAACCCGTAGGTAAGTATGAGATTCGAGTTTGTGGTGATGCATCGCTCTCCTCAAACTTTGGATGTTTGGAGTTTGCCTGAGCGGCAAACTTATGGTCATGTTCACCAAAAGCGAACCCCAGTGCATTCCATGACATGTGAACTGTTGTCAGGTTGCAGAGTGTGGCCAATAAAAGACATGTGCAAATGTGCCAGCCCCCTCCCTATAAAATTCAGTAGCCAATAGCCTTCTTTCAGTGTGTGTTGAAGTTGGAGTTTTTGTAAGCCAAAGAATAATGTTAAATGTAAAAAATGTATTACACATACAAATTAGGCGATGCCAAAATATACTGGTGCTGCCCCCGAGAATCATAGTGTTCTGTAACAGCACATACTGTATAGCACAATGCAGGAAAATCAATCTTTTTCTATTACATTTTACCACAGAACACAGCATGACATATTGTTTGTTGTGGTACACTGTGGCACAGGTATGCCCTGTGCCACAGTGTTAGTATGCAATTCAAAATGAGTGGCAATGCAACACAACGCAGCCTTCTTGGAGCATTGCCATGCATAGTAGTAGCAAGCATGTTTTAATGTTCATTATCACAACATAATGGTATGAACAGGTCCTAAAGGGAACACTGATCACCAGAGGTGTATCTACATAAAACATCGCCTATGGCATTGGCAAGCACTGAAATTGCTCCCCTTTGCAAAATCTGAAAAGGATATATTAGATAACTATACTATATATAATATCCTAAGGACTCAGATGTAAGGGGAATCTGACGTAATGGGGAACTGTTATGTAAGGGGAAACCCTGGGACTGTTTATGTAATGAGGGATGCTGGGGATTCTGATGTAAGGGATGCGCTCAGTACCCCCTTACACCAGACTCCCCAGAGTTCCCCTTTATTTGATAGTGTAGAGTTCCCCCTTATGTGTACACTGGCTTACTTGGGTGGGGGGCAGGCAGTTCACTGAGACAGGCAGGTGGGCAGCAGGAGGCACCTCAATTGGAATGCTAGAATGGGCAAGGACTGGGGAGGCAGCACATCATTGTCTGGTTGCTAGGACGCCAGGCATCCCTAGCAACCAGCCATAAGCAGCATCCTTCAACCCGCTGTCATTATTCAACTGCCTGGCTGCTGGTGGTTGGTTGCTAGAATGCCAAGCAATCCTGGAAACTAACCGGCAGCTGCACCCAGTGTGGGGGTTGAATAATGACAGCGGCAGTCCGTGGGTTAGTATAGTTTCCAAGACCCACGGCACCTCCCCTTCAAGTAGCATCCAGGGCATGCGCCATATATGCCATGCCCTAGATATGCCACTACTGATCACAGTTCCAAGAAAAAACAATATGTCACAGTATTGCTTCCCAGGCTGCCAAGAAACCCAAAATACAACAGTAGCAAAAACTTCTAGCATGTTGAAAAATATCTAACCCTTAGTTTAGAACATAACCATTTGGTAAAATACCTTTGACCTGAAACTAGCCTTCACTTATGACACCATGGAAAATGACAGTGCAGCATTTGTTTAGTGGGTATATTACTACTGTAGATGCACCTATAAATTGTTCTAAAGTTACTGCATGCATATTACTTGACTGAACCTATAAAGATTAGTCTATAAATTGAAATCAGAACTAACACAAGAATATCATGTATTTCAACACAATCTACAATCCTTATACGTTTTAACACTCTTAATTAAACCAGCGTGTAATATCTGGGCCACTTGCCACTGTCAAGGATATAATTGTCACTAACACTCTGTCATTGATGTGCCTGTGATCTATTAATTAAAGTGGTTCTGCATGATGTCTTTGTGTGTGTGTTTTTTTTCATCTTGGAAAGAGATCTCAGTACTTCTGACAGCAACGCCTACTCTGGCTTACCCCCAAATCTCTTTGTACAATGGGAAAGAAAATATATCATAATTCCTGCCAGCACATATGGTATTAGAAATATAGTTATTCTGACATTTACATTCACCCTGGACGTTTATCAAAAACATTGCATAAACCACTGAGCAGCACTAGCAAGAAAAGGGGAGGCTTTGCTGAAATGTATATTACTCTGTAAGTTGAAAGTTCACTATTCAATAGGTGCACTGTGACAAAAGGGTTACACATTCCCATAATCTTTTAGGAGTTAATCTTAGTTCATTCCTATTTCTCTGGTAGAATCCAGATATACTAACTTTTTGCTGTGTTTGTGTATGCAACGGAGAGAAGAAACATTTTAGTGTCTTAATAGATTGAAAGCTCAGTTGAAATCAGAGAAAAAAAATATTCATTTGGATAAACTGGGAAGATCCTTGTGATGAGTGGTATATCCTTTTCTTAACCATATATTAAACATTTGTTTGTAAAATAAAGATACCTATGTAGTGCCTCCCGCACTGCTAAGGATAAATGCTTGTTTTCTCTAGGGGATGATGAATAAGTGCAAACACTTACTCCGTGCTCTCCCAGAAATTGCCACTTTTCACTGCTCCCAAATGCTCTTGGTATGTGAGCAGACCCTTGCCATTCTTGTGTACAATCCAGGACCGCTGTTCCTACATTCCTTTGAATGTGATTACATCAGGGAGCTTCCAGATGATCAGCATGCAAAGAGGAGCAGCTTCAAGTGACTGCATATGGAGAGGAATAAAGTATGTATTTCAACCTATTTGTTATCCCCAAGAAAAAATAAAGTATTTAAACCAAGAAGTGTGTGTGTGTGTGTGTGTGTGTGTATGTGTGTGTGTATCACACTAGCAGCTAAATAAACAACATAAATCATAAATGCTTTAATCCACTCCTCCTGTAAAGGGTAATTTCACTTTCCCAGGTGAATTTGGGAAAATTGAAATACCCTTTCCAATCTGTCCCACTCCCCTCTATACTTACCTTTAGATCAGGTGACCGTGCTGAACAAACCGTGCTGAACAAACCATTTGTGAGCAAAATTAAAAATACAAAGCACAGGTGCACTGCCGCATATCGAGTACGGATAGTACACCCGGACCAGCAGAGGGGAAGGAGCGTTCGCCCAAAGGTAAGTATAGCGGAGGGAGAAAGGGGGTCAGATTGGAGGGGGGTAAATTCATTTTCCAAAATTCACCTGGGAAAGTGGAATCACCCTTTAAGAACTTCTGGTGACAGGCTCAGGGGCATATCATTCCATGTACAATAAAATCAGGCAGAAAAGGAAGCAGATCATAGGGTAGCACCTTACAGAAGAGGACCCTGTACAACTGTGCAAGACTGAGCGTAAGGCTAGAATTCAGCTTTAAATAAAATTAACCCCAAACCATTGTAGTTTCTCTTTACATATAAAAAATGGAAGGCCTAATCTTAGATTCTTTCTATAACTTTATTTTGTATTTGATGTAATGGAGTTGCTGTCAACATGTTGTTTGTACAACTATTTTTTTTTTAAAGGTCTTATATAGCTAAGACTTTGCAGGAGCTCTTCAGTAACTCTCTCTGTTTGTTATTTGATGACATTTGTAAAGCTGCCCACACACCTTACAATTTATCTGCAGATTTTCTGTGGTCAGATGGAAAAAGTGCAACAGATTGGCCCAGGTGGAGATTACTCCGTCCACACAGTTAAGTGTAGATGGAGGAATCTGTTGCACCTTTTCCATCTGACCACAGAAAATCTGCAGATAAATTGGAAGGTGTGTGGGCAACTTAAGATGCTTCCTGGGGATGGACCACTGAGCTTGGCCTGTGTGAAAGTGCAAAGGTGTGGGTTGGGCATGCTCAAGCAAGTGAGCAATTTTATCAGCAAGGGAGGGTGATCAATGCTCAAGTTTGAGAACAATTTAATTTCAAATTTAGAGAATCAGATCCAAGGCATCCAGGAACTCCCACACATCATAGGTTTATTTTTGAAGAGACACCTGTAGGGCTTAAAGCCAAATGTATGATGCAGCCAGGGGCTGTGTTATTTCTTTTGTGTCCAGGAGGACTACTTGGAGGAATAAACTCTGTTTCTAATTAATTTTTAATAAACATCTGTATTGAGACTATGTCTTAGCCAGCATTTCTTCTCATTTCACCAGCAAGGCTATGCTGAGAAAATAGCACAGAATATACAGAGCACAGAAAGTCACATACAGCTCTGTGAGGCATATGTTGCACATGGTAATTTAATGACTTGACAACATCTCATTATAAATTGAGTTTAATAGTGATAAATGAATATTCTTACAACAAAACATATTTTAGTCCACAGCACTGTAATATGAGTTGTACACAGTGCCTCCCTATTTCTGTTTAGAATTATAATAGCTTATTTTTAACCAATGACCGATTTCCATAAAGAGCAGCATAAAATAGCTCTTGTGAAAGGGATACTCTAGCCCAATTGTAGTTTCCTCATAAACTGTAGAAAGTAAGTCAGACTGGGTAAAAAGGTAAGTCATTGTCTTACTGGTGATTTTTTTTTCATTATGTTTTCCTAGTCCCAGCAGAAAACTTCTATGTCTGGCAGTCTCTCTACAGTGGTCTGACAGTCTTCCTGCCTTGTCACCACAACAGTACTGCATTATTAAAGCTCCCACTGCCTGTTGATTGCAGTGCTTTAGGGCTTGTTCACACTGAATGTGGTGCGTTCCAGAGCGGTAGCTTATGGAACGCACCACAATCCCTCACAAAAACTTCCCCTGCGTTCTGGGGCGGGAGGGGGCGTGGTGGTGCATTGAATTCAATGGCACCCCTTCCACGTGCCCCCCGCTCGAAGTGCGATCGGACGCGTGGCAACATTTTGCCTGCGTTCCGTTCCACTGCAAAAGCAAACAATGCTGCTTGCACTATTTTTTGCGTTTGCAGTGGAACGGAACGGATACAAAGTTTTGCCACGCGTCTGATCGCACTGCGAGGGGGGGGGCTGGAAGCGGTGCCATTGAATTCAGTGCACCGCCATGCCCCAGAGCACAGGGGGAAGTTTTATGAGGGATTGCGGTGCGTTACAGCAGCTACCGCTCTGGAACTCACCGCATTCGGTGTGAACAAGCCCTCAGTGGTATCAAGGCAGGGGGCATGTCAGACAGTGTACCGAGTTAGGTTGAACTCGATGGACATGTGTCTTTTTTCAACCTGACTAACTATGTAACTATGTAACTATGAGTTGGCTGTTCTCACATAAAGAGCTGTGGTCTTTAGCTGAACACTACTGCCAGTCTTTTTGAGTTTTGAGTTTTCTGTTGAGTCTAAGGAAACATTAAAAAAGTAATACTTTTTTTATACTCTTGTATTATGTATTCTACTACAACAGTTTTGGTGTGTTGTTTAGGGATAGCATTTGTGATTTGTGAACAGCTGGCATTGGGCCTGATTTGCTAAAACCATATGTGCGTACACAGTTTTGTTGATGTGTCTATAGAGGAGACTGAACAAGGCAATCATATTTAAACAGTATTTACATCTGGTGTAGCCTACATACAGGAAAATCACTAACAAATGTGGTTTGCTAAAGAATGTACATTCCAGTGTCTGAATGTGCACCAGTTAAATGCTAGTATACCTACAAAAAATGCATTTCTTCTCCCCCATTTAATCACTTCTCTCCTTCCCCCTTTTCCTGCTGCACTCCCTTGGAACTGAACTGTTGGCACTCTAACCCTTTGCTGACAGCAGTCCCAGGTGCAAGATCAAGAGCACTCAAATATACCCCGCAACTCCACTGTTTTCACCTAGCCTTGTGTATCAAAATTGAAATCATGAAGAATTAAGATGATACTTTACTGATTACTTATACTAAATGTTTTTACTAGTATTTAAAAAAATACTACAATAAGAGTCAAAACCAAATGTTTTCTTTTCATTCAAAAAAGGTTTGTCATGAAATAGTTATAACTTAACAACATATCTTCTCCATAGGATATATCATCTCTAATTATTAATTACTGGAAATGTATTCATGAAGTGATAAAGAGCATTGCAAGGTACATGTAAACATAGAGATAATGTGATTTTTTTTTTTTTTTAAATGGATCATTCTCTAATTCACTAATTCATCTCTCTAACCGAATCATAAGGCATTTAGAGTAGAAAATGTGAGAAAATGTGATTATTAGTAGGTACCTAGGTGGCCGAGGTATAACAATCTCAGGTGTGAAGATCAGGAGAGACTGAAATATGTTTGTCATACTTTGGATAGCGAAAACAATCACTTTAAAGGAGACATGGGTGTGACGGACCCCAGTACTTAGGATGAGTATGTCCACCGCTGTCTTCCTCCTTGCTCAGGAGATATTGCAACCTGAAGATCCTTAGCTCCCAGTTTCCCCAGTCACTGGTCAAGACTCGAGTGTAGGGTGAAACAAACTCTGATTTATTGAGCAACTGTGCAACCTTTTATACAGCAAGTGATTAGATCAGATTATAATCCCATCACATCCACCCTGCCTTCCCCCAGACAATCTGTCTTCATAACACCACAGGGTTTCCCCTGCTACCGAGCTCCAGACAGCCATAGCAGGAGTCTGGCCAGAATGTCATTGTTCTGAGCTCCTTCTGAGAACAATGGGAGATAACGAGGGACGGTGCTGATAGTCTTTTCATAACCAGGTCACACAGCATAAAGCACTTAAACATAAACCAACACCAATACACATTTAACTTATAAACTTATCACCATGTCGTCACAATGGGCACTCAGTAAAAGTCCCAGGCTCCAGACCTGGGTTCCAGGATTCAGATGTGCCCCATGCCTTCAACATACCAATTATCCGTGGTGATGCAGCAACAATCAAGTTTTAACCTAACAATAAACTTCTCTTATTTGCACCCTTTTGGTTTGTTAAATATACAATTAAAAGTGTTTTGGGTTATCTGTTTGGTAAGTACAGACTTAGACTTACCAGTAACTACATTTCCAATAGCCTTTCAGAAAAGACAGACACCTGCTCCATCAGGAACAGGAGGTGCATCACCATTAATTTTAAATAAAGTCCTTCTAAAGAATTGGTCAGTATTAAACAAGAGCTAAAGGACATAAGCTCAAATAAAACATATACCAGAAAAAAAGGCCCTGCCATCCTGAAAGATTATTGGAAATAGAGTTAGCAGTAAGTCTAGCTCAAGTTTTCCCAAATCATCTTCCAGGACAGCACATGAGAGAACTTACAAGGTTAGGGAAGGACATAGCTTGGATTCTCATGTGTTGTCCAGTTCTTAACAAAGTATTCCTTTAAAGTTTGTGGGGATGCATTTTCTATTTGGGCAGGGCCCTCCTTACCATCTTGCCTTGAATTGTATTGTGATTGTAATGTCTTCCTTATATTGTAAAGCGCTGCGCAAACTGTTGGCACTATATAAATCCTGTATAATAATAATATTTCTGGTGGAGGAGATTCATATCGTTTATGTGTTGTCCTGGAAGATGATTTGGGAAAATACCTGTTGATTCTGCCAAAAACCTTCTTAGCTGGTAACTTCCACTGCTCTCTACCTGTGCAGTGACTCTTATCAGTTAGCATTGTTCCCAACTATCTTTATGGACGGAGCTAGTGATGTCATCACGGTGGGTGGGATCACAGGAGCAGCAAATGGGATGGTAGGACTGCCAGTCTCCCCAGCATATGTGAGGGAGCGGTGATGAACAATGTTTTGTGGCTGTACCTATGTGGAATGCTGTGTGCACACAAAAGTGCACTTGCAATGCAATTTTTAGTTGTTTTAATAAAGGATTTCCTAATTTACAGGTCGCACTATGGTTTACCTATCAACTATTCCGAGCTGAGCTACATATCAGATGGTGATGAGGTGAGAACGAGTTACATAGATTATATAAGCACTCTTTGACCTTATCTGTGGGAGATAGGTCCATCGGAGAAGTGAAGCTACATATATCATTTGGTGATGTGGAGTCCCAGCTGAGGATAAAAGAAGAGCTGACAGGTTTTATATATTGCACAAGCCGCTTTTGACCTTATGTGTGAAAGATAGGTCCACCAGAGGAGGTAATAGTCAGTTAGTTTCAAGGGTGCAGCATGTTTCTGAACACAAAGGCGGATGTGGAATGAAGAGTGGGATTTAGAGAGATATTACCACTATATTCACATTGGAGGAATTGGTTATTATATTATATTATTTAAATAACCTTTTTAGGAAGTGTTGGTAAGTGATATATACATCTGCACTGTATTATGGAATAATATACATATTTGCACTGTAATATGGAATGATATGGGGCACATTGGAAATGAGGATATGGACTACAAGTAATAAACATGTTGTTGATATTTATGTACTTTAGGATGATTGAATAGAGCATTTTTTTATAATTTATAGGTTAATTAACACCACACTTAGTTTTAAGTATTCATTGTTTGTAAGCATATATTGCTTTTGGTGGTAGCAGCTTTTTAAATAGGTAGTTTGATCACTTTATCTGGTATCAAGTGGGGAATGGTATGGACTAATACATATCTGTTATGTGCTGTCCTGGAAGACAATGAGGGAAAATACCTGTTGATACTGCCAGAAACCTTCTTAGATAATAAATTCCTGTGCTCTTTGCCTGTGCTGACTCCTATCAGTTAGCATTTTTCCTAGCTATCTCTATGGACTACAGAACACCTCTCGATATGTTATGGAGAAGAGGAAAGGGAGAAGTGTTCTGTAGTCCGGTTCTGGAGTGACACCCTAGTACAGGAAATGTGTTACTGGCAGGATCACCTTGTGAAAACATAGGGGGAAAAGACTGAACAATTAAAACTAAGATTCTGTTGCGTGAAAGGGTATTTGTCATTCTGAGCATGATACAACTTTTAAAAAATACATAAAATTCCATATGCCCAACCTTTATAGTTTTGAATGTTACGATCCTGAGCCTGTAATACATTATGCATGAAATGTCTGTGACTACAAGTATTTTATCTCCAGTCATTTCTCTCAGTTACCATCTATCTATGGCAAATTATAATTATAGGAAACATGTTGCCACAGGGCTTCCAAATAATATTTGCATCTCAGTTCAAATGATTAATTATTCACAATAAGTGTTATTCTTCTAGCAGAGGACAAAGCAGGCATATTACAGGTTTTACTGCAAGAGACAGGTGATTGGAATGCATGAGCTGACGGCTTTTTTAAATACAATGCTGTCCTTGCAATCACTAAGTGAAGAGATGTGATTCTATGAAAGCTCCCTATTAAGCTGTTCTCTTTGTGAGCACTGATTACAGACAAGTGGCTGCTTAAACTGTTCATCAGGTATACAAATGGCATATTCATCATATGCACTGCAGCATTGTATTCCTTAAAGAGACATCATGGGCCTTATGCGTCAACTGCCGGTAAATGTGGTTTACGTGCTGAAATTATTGTTCAACATTGCATGCTAATATCACCATGATTTCTTCAAATTGGTGAAGGTAGAACTTTGATACACAGCAATATTAACAAATGCTAGTTATCCCATACCAAAGTTAACTGGTCTTTTCAAAGGGGAACCTATAATGATTTTTCTGAGGTTCTTTTTTACACATATAAGTTTTTAAACTGTTTTTGTATACTACATTTTCGTTTACTATACTTTATGTATACAATACTTGTTTTTTTAAATAAACATTTAATACATGATAATAGTCCCAGAGCAATGTCAGTTAGCTCTACTTGCTGATTAGGAAAAAAAGATACAAAATACGAAATCTTATATTTAGGGATGAGCTTGGGGTATGAGTCAAGCAGGGCAGCCTTCATAAATTTTGGGGCCCCTTACACGGCTTTAGGCCGGGCCCCCCGGCACCGCCCGGTGTGCCCCCCCACACCGCCGCCACGTTGAGCCAGTCACACTGTTATTATTATACATATATATAGCTCTGACATATACCGCATCGCTGTACAGAAAACGCTGAGCCAATCACGTCACTCAAGCATGAAGCAAAAAAAAAAAACTGTGGTGTGCATTATAGTGAAATGTAAAATTATACAGCAATGAATGCAGAATGGCTATAGAGGACTACAAATCCCAGCAATAGTACATTATACAGTGCAATGCAGAATACCACCAGCTATAGAGGAGTACCACAAATCCCAGCAATACAATATACATACAGTGTATAATGTATTACTGGGATTTGTGGTCCTCTATAGCTGATGGTACATATACAGTGCAATACACAATCAGCTATAGAGCAATACAACAAATCCCAGCATCCCCCCCCCACATTCACATTACCCGCTGGACGCAGGGCTTCCTGACCCGCTGGACACTAGACATGTGCACCGGCAAAAAAATTGTTTCATTTCATCTTGTTTTGATTCAGATTTTGTGTTATTTCGTTTTTCGGGATTCGGACTAAATTCGGTAGTCTGTACGAATGTTCATTTCAGTTTCATGTTCGTATTGTTCGTTTCATTGCAGCAAAGTGACATTAAAACTTTTTTTTGTAATTGTCCCTTTGCTGCATTGAAAATTTGTCTGCAAACGAAAATGCATACAGACTGCCGCTAACGAATTGCACAGGTTAGTTCATACCATAAGAAGTACAACCACTATTTTGGTGCAAGCACTATTTTGATCGCACCACACCCAAACACACTGCAGGCACAATGTGCCTTGCGATCCCGCGCGGGTGATCGCATTGCGGTCGGAGGGCGTGGCTATGGTGCCATTCACTTCAATAGACCCCCACGCCCTCTCCAGCCCGGCAAATAAGTGAGCCGGCCGCAATGCGGGCAGTGCGTTCCGGCCAGCATCGGACCGGAACACACTGCTTATGGTGTGAACTAACCCTTAGTGACCTGCTGGACTCTGGGCTTAGTGACGTGCTGGATGCACGGCTTAGTGTCCCGATGGACGCAGGGCTGAGTGACCCGATGGACGCAGGCCTGAGTGACCCGATGGACGCAGGGCTGAGTGACCCGATGGACGCAGGCCTGAGTGACCCGATGGACGTAGGGCTGAGTGATCCGATGGACGCAGGGCTGAGTGACGCGATGGACGCAGGGCTTAGTGACGCAATGGACGCAGGGCTTAGTGACGCAATGGACGCAGGGCTTAGTGATGCAATGGAAGCAGGGCTTAGTGACGCGATGGACGCAGGGATTAGTGATGACGCGCTGGACACAGGGCTTAGTGATGACTCACTGGACGCAGGGCTTAGAGACGATGCGCTGGACGCAGGACCCACCTGAGAGTGACCCTGCAGAGCCCACCATAGATGCTGCACAGCCCATCTGAGACTGTCTATGGTGGGCTCTGAAGAGGTCTCAGGTGGGCTGGTCAGGGCTGCATCCCCCTCGCTCCCTCCCAGCTCCTCTTACCTGCACCCCGGGTGTATGCCTCCTCTCTCTCATCCCCCACCCGGACTGACCCCCAGATAGCAAGCAATTGAGCTGGAAGTTTGAAAATGAATTGCTAAACTATTGCAGACTTGCCAAGCTTCACAATTTTGTTGCACAATTACAGCAAGTCTGCATTGCAAGTCTCCAGACCAGCGAGCTTGCAGAGCTCTTGCTAAGACCTGCAGGACTCTTGCTGTAGACTTGCCAAGCAAATTTGCTACAAATTCAAAAAGTGTCAACTAGAACTTGTGCTGCAAGTGTTCTGCAAGTCTACAACTTGCCAGGAATGTGTGCAGCAAGTTAACAAGAATTACAATGTAACCCTGCCACAAGTTTGTGGCAAGTTATCCAGCGCTATAAGCCTCACGGTATAGTAACCAGAAAACACAGTGTTGTGAGAAGTGTTCGTAAATAATGCAATAAATCCTTTGGTGTGTTGATCTTCTCTCTAAGCAACGTTCCAAAGTGTAATATATGTCTGTGTGGACACTGTGTAACAAATAGAAATTTTAAACAATGTGGATCTCTCTTGAAAGAGAGTGGTATATCATGATAAACTAAGTTGTTAAAACCAATACATGATGTGAGTTTGAATGCTAAAAGAACCCACAAGAACACACCCTAAACTGAAATAATGTGGGTCAAACTACTAACAATAAATGGTTAAAACAAATAAAATGGAAAAATATATAAATTAAAAAAATATAATAAAATTGTTGTGTATAATAAACAATGGAAGTGTCCAATTCTGTTTATTCCATCCACAAAGATAAAGTTTTTTGGAACTGATGTGAAGCAAAGGGTGTGTGCCACAACTCAAAGTACTGAAAAACTGCTTGTCGGAAGAAGAAACACCCGTAGGATATGCACTCACCAGATAACGGAAGTTTGAAAACCGTCTAGTTTTCCGGGGTAGGGGCCACAGCGCTCCGTCCTATGCTACGTTCCGTTATCTTCCTATGGAGTTTCCAGAAGCCGTCAGGATCAAAGTCCCAGGATTGGTGCCCAGATCTGTAAGAAAAGAGGACAGAGCAAAGTGCTCATAGTGTATCAAATCAGAAGTTTATTTAATACCATAAAAAACCGCTCAGCGTAGCGTTACCAATAAAAAATGTAAAAGGAATATAACTGGCCGGTCAACAACAAAATACAGAGTACTGTTCAGACTGTTGATGTGCCGTGAATACAGGCCCGCTATCTGGGCCGGAAGTGACGTCACGTCACTTCCGCCAGTTCCTTTCATACGAGCAGTGTCGCTGTAAGGGGCCCGGATTCTGTTGGCGGCCCTGGAGTCAGGCATGGGTTCAAGGTGAACCTGACTCATTCATGGCTTGGGAAAATGGAACTTAAGTCAGGTGGCTTAAAAATGGCCCATAATGAGGATTTTGGTATGTGCCAACCTCCTCAGCATTAAAGGCAGTGTTCCTGGCAGCCATTTGCCACTATGTGTTGGAGTAAATAGGGAGAGCTGACAGTGTGTGATTAAAGAGAGATAGTTGTGCTAAATTAAACTTTTTGTGCATGTCGGCATTAACTTTCGTTGATGGACCCCTCCCTCTTTTATTGGGATTTTTAATTTTCTTTTATTTCACATTTTGATATTTTTATTTCATACTTTTAGCTAGGTTGAAAAAAATAAAAAAATAGAAAAAACAATACCAAAAATTTAGGCTTGGGGTTTAGTATATTAGATTTTTTTTGAGGGGGGGTATGTTTTATTTGAATTTAATTTTAGCTTTTTTTTACAGCAGCACAAACTTGTTAATATCATAAAGTTGCCCTTAGCAGCACATAACCACATACTGTACTTGTGCAGTAAAGTTTTGTTCACCAAATCACAACATCCTTATTCCCCCTTTTGCCATAGTTGAAGTTAGGTAATCCCCTGTATTCAACATGACAGGCAGGCCTAGAGGGAGAGGCAGAGGTTCTGCACACGGGGTAGTAGGGGTGAACAGATGAAAGCAGAAAAAGCATTGGTCCATTTGCACTATTGAGCCGCAGAGGAGATCTAGCTTATCTTTCAGAAAGTGGCTGTGCTAAACAGCTCGAGATCACAAGGGAAGTAATACACTGGCTAACAAAGCCTTCACGTTCTTCTACGTCTCAGGTGCAGAGCAGCCAGTTGTTTTTTTCTTTCTCCTCTTCTGCTAATCCTGCCATAGCCACAATAACTGGCATGGAGGAGTCAGCAAAATTATTTCAGCACACCATCAGTCACTTGCTGCAGGAAGATGTGCAAAAATTCCTCAAATCAGATGTTGAGGATGAGGAAGAGTACATAGAAAGAGCTTATTGCCAAGTGATTTTCAGCTATGAGGAAGGTGGGCATGACAAGCGGACAGACTGTACATGAATACCAGAGATTGGAGCGGAGACAAGTGGGGAAGAGGCAAAACAGCAGTGAGGGAGGACTTCATTCAGGGACAGGGGGCAGAGGACTGGATGCAACAGCTATCCTATTCCTTTGAATAGCACTGTCCAAAGGGTACAGGTCACTGCTATCCCCAGGGCTGCTCCATAGAGCTATGCAGTCTGGGCTTTTTCTTTTTGCCCCCTTTTTTGTTAATCTGCTGCTGACAGCACCTTTGTAGTCTGCAGCCCCTGACTGCAGTATACCAGCCATGGAAAAACTGCCAGTTATGTGGGCACTACATGAATGAGGAGACACATGAAACTACACTATAAAGCTCAGTGGGAGCAGCACTTTAATGATGCTGGATGGCAGCAAAATGCCCACACTTCTCCTCCTTGTTCCTCAGTTTCCATCTCTCCCTCTCCTCCCTTCACTGCACAATATTCTCTATCTGCATCCACTGCAATATCTATGACCTTGATAGGGATGGAAGTCTCACAAAGGGTTTCAGAGGCTTTTGTTACAGCACATTAAGTGGGAAAAAGGGGCAGCATTGGGCCAAATTGAGTAGGGCCAAGTCTAGGTTTGAATCTCGAAGTCTTCAGCAGAAGGTTTTGTTTGTTTGTCTTGTTTATTTTCTGCAACTGCTGGAGTGTAAGTATAAAATGTCTATTCATTTCCCCCCAAGCCCAGTGTCTCTATGTTATCTTGAAAAAACTGCTGGATTTATAGCTGCTCCCATTCCAGCTGGTGGGGTCTGCCTACTTTCAATGAGATTTTGGCCTGTGCTGAACCACTGAGGAAGGTACCAAGTGCTCTCTTTTTTCCCCTGAATGCCATCCCTGCTCTCCACTAGCATGTGGAAGGTAATGTGTCTATGTTGTTATCCACATGACCACAAACATACGGTCTTCAAGCATAGGCAGGGATATTATACCATCTTTACTGCACGCTGGATACATTCGCCATACATTCGCCAGTGGATAGGAAGGATACAGGACAGTGCACACTGCTGGAGCTTGTGGTGCCACTCCACATCTTGCAGGTTAGTGCAGGTGGCAGTGTAATTTACCTCTACCATCTCCTCAATGGCCTCAGAACCACCAGCGCCCCCCTCAGTGCCCCAGAGCATTTGCAACAATTCAGACAAAACACTGCCATGCTGTTTTGCAATTGGTTTGTCTGGGGGACAGGAGCCACACTAAGCCAAAGATTCTGACAACTTTTTAGGGGCAGGTCAAGAGGTGGCTGACCCCATGCCATCTTGTGCCAGGCAAGGTCGTGTATGAAAACAGCACCAACCAGCTGGTCTCCCTTTGGCAGTAAACGTTAACACACAAACCTTGCCTGGCACATGTCCTGAACATGGTGGTAGAGCAGTTTCTAGTTAGGTACCCTGGGCTCCAGGATGTTGTGGGGTAGGCCACTTTAGGCAGTCATACCCTGAAAATGTTCGGTTTGTTAAAATGCAGTGGCAACACAAGCCAGCTTTCTGTATATGATACACCCACGCACTAGAACTTGACATTGGCCAAGCTCTGGTGGCTGCAACACAAGTGGGCCATCAACAAGTATCTGTGCATGCACAGGATGAGGACAGGCTCTAAGGACATGGGGTTCTTTTCATAAGGTTATTGTCACTGAGAACTTTTATTGTTGCTCATGTTTAATGTACCTAATAACCTAGACCAAAGGTTCTCAACAAGTGGTACATGAACCCCAAGGAGATACATTTACAGGTTTAAAAGGTATAATTATTTTAGATTTACTTACCAGTTGATTAAAAAAAAAAAAAACAGTTTAAGGTTTTGAAAATAATAAAGCTTATGTAAAATGTTGTAATTATGCTACGCTACATTAATTTGAGACATAAAAGATTTAAAGACATAAAGATTTCAAAAAGATGCATAATATAAAAATCAGCCTCACGGAACTACCTTCTATTCAAATTTCAAAATATAATTAGCACTGTACACTGAACTCAATCGACTCATGTAATCTAATTTTATCAAATTCCAAACAACCCAAAACTCACCTAGATCACAGAATGTTTTTTTAAAGAAAACAATTTGTGCTGCGACTCAATAGACAGTTGTTCTACAACAAAAATATTCCTTAATTTTGTCAGAATGAGTCCAATCATTTTATCATAACTCTAGGTCTTCTTATGGCATAAAGCAGTCTGGTCTGGTTTCTGAATCAATGTATTCAATTCACATAAAGTTTGATGACAAGTAGATACATATGCCTATATGAAAAAAAACTGTGATGAAAAGTTGACTGCTGCGTTATATGATGCTTGACGACTGTTTGGGTAATGAGCAAATACCAAATATTTTAGTCTGTCAGAGGGTTTGTCTAGGTCGAGCTAACTTACCAGCTAAGCCAGAAGACCTCATAGAAAGGTGAACATTTCTTCTGAAATTCGGAGCTTTTTGTATGTGAAAAAGGGGGGGGGGG
>NW_017306862.1:616520-657320 GCF_000935625.1 Nanorana parkeri | reverse complement strand
GGGGGGGGGGGCAAGTCTATAACACAACTGCTTTTAAAATGTGCAGAACATGATGACATTGTGTAGGATTCCAGGCTTATACTTATAAATACAGCTATGCAATGCTAGTGCCAAAAGTGGATTTTTTCATCATATGGAGCCATGTGTTACATTAACTGCCTGTAACCTATTAACCTATTCCATTCATAGCATAGCAACCCATAAGTCTTTACAGTAAACATAAAGGAACTTTGCTGTAGTGCTCACATGTTAACATGCTCAAACGATTTGGACACCTATGTAGAGAGGTCCCTGCCTTACGCTGTCTCTTGCAAACAACAGTTTATAAATGTACAGTTTGCCCCCTTTAGGCATCGTATGCACCAACACCAAACACACTCTGTTCCTAAACTTTGTTTTTGGCATCTCTAACTCAATGTATACAAAAACTAAGCAAAACAGTTCACTTTGCAATGTTTCATACAAGAAACTTTCATAAAATGTTATCTGGCACCACTGCTGCTGCATCTATTTACTTGAGTAGACCATCTCTGGTGGCACATCCCCTACAGTGTTTTTCTAGCATTAGTGTTATTGGACTAAAGTATTAAGGTGACAGCAATGTAAAGGGTACATATTAAAAAACCTTGTTAGTCACATCTGGTTTACAGGGTCATGTAGTAAAAATTTTGGATCACTAATTGTAGGTCAAGGGTCCTTTATGGTATATTTTTTTTATACTTTAGAGAGATAAGAGAATAGAATAGCAACCAAGAATATAGGGAAATAAACAATAGAACAGAGGGGAAGAAGAAAGAAGGAGGAGGTGGTTTAAGAAGAGGATGGGGGAATACCACAATTAGTAAATCTTGCAGTGTGAAAACAATACTGAAAACAAACCCAAAGACCATTAAAGAGTAAATGAACTCTGGAAGCTTTGCCCCAAAAGGTAGGCTGCGGGCAAAGGACTAGTCACCAGTATTCCCTGTAGGCTTCCTGAAGCTGATATTTCCCCACTACTGACTTACCATGTCTTTGTCTGCATTGTGTCTTTGTCTGAAGGTGGCCATCTTTGTGGAGGCAGGGTATTGCTTCCATATTTCAAAGCTCCCAGCAAAGACAGCAGTTGGCAGCACAGTAGTGACATCACCAAATCTTACTAAAAAACTCCTGAGACTAGCAGTCAGAGGCAGCAGTGCATTAGATGTCACACTGCAGATATACAGTTGTAAAGCTGCAAGCACAGGAGTGCCTAGGTACCCTCACATACCTGATATTTTCCAATAGGAATTCTAGACAAAAGGTGCTTATTCAGTTAGCTTATTTGTGTATCACTCAGCTGCAGATCCTCAAATCATCTCTGAATTCATGCTGACACTGTCCTTCCTTCTGGAGGGTGGCTACTTTCTGTTTCCTGTTCCCCATGGTTCTAGTGTGTGTTGTAAAGTAGCCACCACTCCAAGCTCACTCCGATGATGGACTACAATACAATACAAATTAGTAAACTAAATGTGAGATTGTAGTCCATCATGCTTGGAGCGGTGGCTACTGTACATCACAACACACACAGGGACCGTCAGGAACAACAGTAGCCACCCTCCAGAAGGAAGGGCAGTGTCAGCACCAATTCAGAGATGATTTGAGGATCTACAGCTGAGTGATACATAAATAAGATACCTTTTTATTAATAGTAAAGGTACTTGAGTGCATTTTGAAGATTCAACTGCTGAGTTTAGTGTCACTTTAAGTGTTCAATGCTCATCCGAGGAAAAACATAGCGAATTTTGTTAGTTTCTTGGTAAGTTTATGCCGTTTCGAACTTTGTAAAAGTATGTTGTGAAGGCTTGCTGTAAGCTTTTCCAATTTATGTATGAAAACTGAGATATTGTTTCACACTGAACATCTTTGGAGCAACTCCAATAAATGCAAAACCACTGTACATTCTCTTTATTATCAGTTGATTAACGAAAGTCTACCTCATCCATTTGCCACATATACAATATGGCGCACATAGAGCTTTTTCTTTTCTCATAGTTCCTGTCGCAAAACTGGAAAGAGCAATGCTTCCCTCACCTAAGATAAACTCACATGAAATGACTATTCCTATTACTTTAGGTATTTTTTCCTAATGATATGTTTGTTTAACTTTGGTGATGAAAAGAAAATTATTTGACATATGTGCTGCACATCTTGGCCTCGGCTTTTCCAAGCCCAGATACGGTATATTGCACTAAATACTGTCCCAGTCATAATTACCAGACAATACATTTGTTGGCACTTGAAGTCTGGCAATTATATTTTTGTGGCACATGGCTCCCAGCAATGAGGACAAATGAAATTTCTGCAGCTCCCCTAAAGTAAAACAGGTAAAACAGTAAACATATAATTTAACGATTTGAAAATATACACTGAAGTTTACCCTTTTGACTTTACTCTGTATTGGATAAACTTCAAGCTTTTGCAGAGGGATCAACAGAGTAATTCTGTTGAAATTGATTTTGCCCTAGGTTACATTTTGCTGAAGTGGAAACTCTCAATTTTGCTCACTGAGCTGTGAAATTTGATTTAAAAAAATCTACTCTTGTTTTCTTTTTTTAGAGGGTGTTTTATTTTGGGGTGCATTAAGGATAAACTCTTTTTTTGAGTGTATTTCATTGTTATTTATAGACTGTCATTTTTTATTTGACTTTGTTCACTAATGTTTCTTTTTTGGGGGGCATATAACAATGAACATTTTTGTACAAAAACAGGTTGGGATAATTCATTGGAGCTTCTGTTATTCTTAGGAGCCATTTAAAGAAGAACTGCAAAAAAGGCAACTGATTTTTTTGTGTGTAACACTAAGAGAATTCAAACAATGGAAAACAGTTTAAAAATAAAGATACTTCATTTTATCACATAAAAAAGATTAAATACATAGGAAAAAAGTTACAAATGTTAAACGGAAAATATGTAGGCATTAGACCATAATATTATCATTTGTGGACCAAAGTGAAAGTAAGATTGGCACTCACTGTTCTAAATAAACACGTGTTTACCGTAAAATGCATCAACAAAGGGTTCTTATTGGTCTTTCAGTACATAAATTATATTTTTATGGTATAATGCCTAATATACTGTATATCTTTTTTTTAGCATTTTTAACTTTTTGATAAGTTGTAGGGGAAGTCCAGATATCCAGCGCTCTGAAGGGAGTGTCAACACACACATATATATGTGTGGGCAGGGGGTGATAGTGGTGTGTGGCTTCCTGATAGTACGGACTAGGGTGTCCGACACGTGTAATCGTAGAACAAAAAAAGAGAAAACAAGGAAGCGCCACAACCAGGGAGAAGAAATGTCGTAGAACAAAAAAAGAGAAAAATGGGAAGCGCCATGACCAGGTGAATCGAAGCCTGGTCAATCGATGACCAGGCTTCATCGATTGGTCCACAACAATTCTTCTCCCTGGTCGTTCTCATTGTAATAGAGCCATTAAAAGCCCACTGCACGCCTAACAAACTCTAAAAGTTACCATTTTGCCACCTTCTTCATTGACTCTAATGCATTTTGCCAAAATGATAAAATTCCACAGAAGGCTTATTTCAGCTTTTTACCACAGTTTCAGATAAATGGAAACTCTCCGTTTTGCTCATCCTTGATTATAACTGAACACACCTTAATACTTTTTATCAGAATATGGAAGCTAGCTATATTTATGTTCTCCTATAGAATAAGCATGGTAGATATTTCCTATATAAAATCTGTAGTGAAATATGCCAAACTCCTGTCAATGTGACCAGTGTTTTCAATACTGCATATTTATAGATGATGTAAGCAGTTTCCTGGTGCATAGATCCCTTTTCCTTATTTACTTGGTATATCTGGATTTCTCAAAGGCTTTTGATACGGTACCACACAAATGCCTACTATACAAGCTGAGAGCTATGGGCATAGATGGAAGGGTGTGTACATGGATAGAGAACTGGCTAAAGGAACGGGTACAGAGAGTATCAATAAATGGTGCCCTTTCAGACTGGACTAGTGTCATTAGCGGTGTGCCTTAGGGTTCTGTGCTGGGACCCATGCTTTTCAACCTGTTTATTAACGACATCGGGGGCGGAGTAAACAGCGATATCTCAGTGTTTGCTGACGATACCAAAATTGGGAGGGTAATAGAAACAGACCAAGATAGTGTAACATTGCAGGAGGACCTGGATAAAATAGGGGAGTGGGCAACTATGTGGCAGATGAGGTTTAATGTCGATAAATGCAAAGTTATGCACTTTTGGAGCAAAAATAGGCAAATGGGTTATACAATTATGGGTATGCCGCTAGGAAAGTCGGAAATGGAGAAAGATTTGGGGGTCATTGTAGACCTTAAACTGAATAATAGATTACAGTGCCAGGTTGCTGTAAGCAAAGCTAGTAGAATCCTGTCCTGCATCAAGAAGGGAATGTTTTGCAGGGATAGGTCTATAATTTTGCCACTTTACACATCAATGGTTCGGCCCCACCTGGAGTATGCGGTGCAGCTTTGGGCACCGGTACACAGAAAGGATGTCCTTGTACTGGAGAAAGTCCAGCGGAGGGCGACCAAACTCATCAAGGGGATGGAGGACCAGAACTATGAGATAAGGCTACTAAATTTAAACATGTTTACGTTGGAAGTAAGGAGATTAAGGGGGGACATGATTTTCATGTACAAAATGTTCAATAGTCATAGCAACATTAGCAACAAACTCTTTAAGATTAATTCCGTAACAAAGACTAGAGGACACCACCTAAAACTGAGAACACTCATGGACCTATACACACACACACAATAGGTTTGACTTGATGGACTTATGTCTTTCTTCAACCTCAAATACTATGTAACTATGTAACTTGCACAGCTTGTTCTTCATACACATCTGGAAAAGTACATGCTTGTCAATATACACAAAGTGCATTGGCTTTAACCACACTGCTGAATGTAGACTGCATTGTGTGTATACATGTGCTTTCTTATATATAAAAATTAAGTCTTTCCTATTGTATAAAGATGCATTCAATGGTTTCCAGAGCACCAAAAAGACATAGCTGATTTTAAAACACATTATGTAAATAGAGTCAAAGTATTGCAGTGTTTAAGGAGTCCTTTTATCATACAAAAGAAATTGTGAAGATGGCACTCTTTCTGAATAAAGAGCAGATATATCCAACCCAGGTGAGCACTAAATCAAGTAATACCTGGAAAGTATTAACAGGTCTGACCAAAAGAATAGCCTTGTAGAGATGGTGGCAGGCCTACATCCGGTCTCCTTGCTTCATGGTGTGGACCGCTGTTCTGATAAACAGAAACAGTTAGCCTATATTGGCTCATAGTGGCCTCTAAGCAAAACATTTCCAATGACTTGGAGAATATACTGAGAGTGATGTTTCCACAACGCATTCTCTTGTTGTCAAGTCAGTTCAATTTCCTGTTACCCTGAACAGCTCTAAACTTTCCATTGCTTACAGAGCGCTGCTCTGTCTTCCACACAATTAAGGAAGCAAGGTTTACTCAATGTGAACAGCTTTCAGGTTAATATTAATCAAAAGCTCCACTTTCCTATATTATAAACCTATCTGTACGGTGTACAAGAGACAACAAATTAGTGTACCCTGGCTTACCTTCCACGTGTAATGGTAGAAATATCCCAATTGTGTTCAGATCCTTGTTTCCTACCTTTCCTAAACATTTATATACATGGCCCATTATATCTTTAACCATCTATGAGGTCTAATTAATCTTGGTTTAAAGAACATAGAAAAGATGATTTCTCTTTCACCCTAAGGCTTTGGAATAACATTAAGCCAAGCAGCTCAGTAAATTTTGCAACCAGAGAGTTGGTTTCCAAGAAAATAATGGGATCATTATTTCCTATGGAAACGGAAAGCTCTCACTAAAAGGTACTGTGCTTGTGATGAACACATCTGCCAGCACAGACCTGGCATTGGCTAAAACACATTCTGGGAACCTGGCGGTAGTAAGTGAAAGTTGTGAAGTCCACAGCCTAGCAACCCAGATAAGATGTTAATCACTCTCTTCCCTATAGAAGAAATGGTCAAGTTCCTCCTCCTGGAAGAAATGGTGTATGTCTCTCTGGCAGTCTAGAAGGTTTGTTGCTGTGGATATAATATATTGGCAACACACAGGGAGCAGGGAACCATTTATAACACAAACACACAGATGGTGCATTATGGTGTTTATATTTATGTCTTATATGTTCTCATGCAGTTACTACTGTAGGCTCTGGATGTAAATATGCTGTTCCTCAAGGATCAACTGGAAACAATAATACTTGTGACATGAAAACTTGTACTCCAAAAATTATGCAGATTGATGAGAATTTATATTTAAGGGAAACTATAATCTATTATTGTTTTTTAATATTTGAATAATTATATAACAATAAAAGGTTTTCCCATACATTTTTAACTACATTCACTCAATGGGGGTTTCTAACATCTTCTAGCTCTCATATAATCTATAGTTTTTATTTTTTTACATTTGTACTTTTGCCATCTCTAATTTATATACAAAAAGTAAAGAATATTGTGAGCTTAAGGTACTTGTGAAAGTAATAAGGCTTTCACCACTCCTACTGAGTAGACTGTTCTATTGGGGGTGGGGGCTTTGCCTTTTGGCAAAGGTGCCAGCCTAGAAACTCAAAAATACTAGATCTTAAAGGGAAATTCTAATGGTTTTGGGAAATGTTTATATTGAAGCAAAACATATACAAGCAGGGGCGTAACTAGAAATCACAGGGCCCCATAGCACAATTTTATATGGGGCCCGGTGATTTCTAGTTATACCCCTTGCAGAGCCCACTTGAGATCCCACACAGCCCACCTGAGGGTGACCCTGCAGAGTCCACCAAAGATTCTCTATGGTGGGCTCTGCAGGGTCACCCTCAGGTGGGCTGGTCACACTCCTTACCTGTCAGCCTCCTCTTCCTCCACGCTCGCTGATGGGCGCCGCCTCCTCCTCCGTCTCTGGGCCCGCCTCCTATCCTGCTGTCGACCACTGCCATTGCTGGCTCTCATTGACTCAGCAGCGGCTCTGGAGATGAACGTGCTGCACAGATGCGGTCAGTGATCTGAACAGCAGCGCATTCTTTTTTAGAGCCACCAGTGAAAGCCAGCAGCAGCGTATGCCATAGCGACCCAGGCGGTCCGCTCGGTATCTGGCCGGGCCACCCTGTGCCCCACTGTGCCCCGGGCCCCATAGAGGCCGCCCGGGTCGCTATGGCGATTGTTACGCCACTGTATACAAGTATAACCTTTCGGGCTGTCACTACTTCTAGAAGGATACCACTGTACATTGTATCAGATGTCTGTCAATATCTAAACACTATCCAGGTTTTTTTCTTAATAAAATGTATTTTATCTTCATAAAATGTATCTGTAGTGTTTAAATACAATTAATAAACATAAATCCGCACTTACTATATATGGAAATGATCCCTCTTTGTTAATAGATGTTTAATAATGTGCACTTTATGGTCACATAGACCTTTTAAACAATGTATTCATTGTATAGGTCGCTACCCCTTTTATCCATATTATGCATTAAAAGTTCCTTCCAGCCTGAATAGTGTAGAATAACTCATGGTTTAATCCCTTGCATTGTTCAATTGTATTTGGAGCAACTACAGGAGTCCAAAAAACTCTCACACACTTCCCATTTAAAGACCATCCATGCTAGATCTGGGTTCCGCTCCAGAACAGAGAAAACCTGTATGTTGTGTTCCTCCTCAAAAAGCAATACGTTCCACATTTAAACTGAAAAATAGTCTGTCTGTGGGTAAAGAGCTGAACAGGATAAGAATATTTCAACATTTAATAATGGTGCTGCTTGGGGGTTTGTGAACTATATCGCTGGATCTTCCTGACATTTTGCCATTGAGCGTTACATTTTTAAGGGATTTGATATATAACTGAAATAATTGTTATGTTTTTTTTTAAACAGACCTTGAACTACAAATAAAGTTCACTTATTTACTTAGGCCCCCCTCCCCATGACACAACACTGAACTGAAGTAAAAAAAGAAACTGTTTCTAAAATATACATGTAGTGCTCAGCCCCCAAAGACACTGGATTTTATGGGCCCTCCTAGCATTGCTATTAGCTTACAGCTGCCCCAAAGCACTCACTCAGTGTCCAGGGTAGTGAGGAACAGGGTTTACAGTATACCCCAAACAGCAACTAAAATTCTCCTTTGCTCATATAACTTCAACCCCTCTTAAGGGCCAGTTGTGTGCCTTTAAGCTGAGACCAGCAATTTTCAATTGTGTGCCTTTAAGCTATGATCGGCAATAGACTTGTCTGACAGTGCCCCTCTTAGCAGCCACCTTCGTGTCTTCCAGGCCCCAACATAGGCCCATTCCCAATTCTTGTGACTGGGCTCTGAAAAACTGTTCTGTCCCCAGGTATCAGTCCTGGGAGGCAAAAGGCCTCTAGAGGATATGGAAGGATCCAACACATGGGCATCCCCTCCAGGAAAAGCAAGGATCCTTCTAGAAGGGCTCCCCAAATATTTATCTACTTCCCCAGCCCCCATGACTATCAATAAACCTTCCAGTGATTGGCCTGGGTGAAATAATATTCATAACCCATAACCCCAGCACCGGGCAGAAGATAGCAATGGCCAAGTTTTATGGGAAACCCAATGAATGCAGAAAACAATAACAATCAGAGCTCGGGCTGGCTACAGCCTAGCAGCCCACAACATTTAGAATAGGGACACTACAGCTTATGGGTAATGAAAATGTTACCCATCACTCTGTGTGCTATGCCAGTTCCACAGACATTTTCTTGGCCATCATTAGAGAAGCCAAGAGCCAGAGGCTGATGAGTCAGACAGAAGGCAGCCATACAGAGCTGATGTACGGCTGATTTCAGCCAATGTACGGCTGAAATCAGCCGTACAAGCCAGAAGTGAATAGAAGTGAATCACTTCGTCTCGGTTATTCACTCGGCTGCCTTCGGCAGCCATGTTAGTTAAATAGAACTATTGTACACATTATCAATATTTACAGCAGGTCTGTGCATGTAACAAGTGACGTATAAACCATAAATTTTTTAACATCTAAACAATACAGAATAAGAGGAAGGTATAGCATAGGATAAGGGAAATATGAGTTAGTAGTTGGAGCTGCACAGGTGGAGCTGCTGTCTGATTTACTTGTATTTACTCCATTGTTCAATACACTCCTGTATCTGTCTGACTCATCAGCCTCTGGCTCTTGGCTTCTCTAATGATGGCCAAGAAAATGTCTGTGGAACTGGCATAGCACACCGTACAGAGAGTGATAGGTAACATTTTCATTACATGACTCATGTTGGTGCACACAGAGTGTGCTTTTCACTCATAATTTGTAAGGCATGTATCAATAAGGTATAGTTAGAAAAACACAAAATTCTTTATTCAGCTTGGAGCTTATGCCATGGAAATGAGTTCATGGCTGTGATCTTCTGACATGAGACTCAATAGAATGTAAGGCGTGTGCTAACAATATACAAGTTAACTTGCAGCAATGTGCCAGGGAAGGCTGGCAGCTAAGAAAAAAAAAAGGAACACTATGCCTAACTGAAATCATAGAAATAATTTCAAGTTAGCTTGACATTGTACTAGCAACCTCTGTTTTCATAGTCTTGCCTCTGCTTTCCTGCTATAATATATGTGCAGTGTATCTAAAGCTAGCCATACATGTACAAACTTTACCTTGTCAGCATGGGGGTTGAACTAGAGAAAATCACTAGATTCCCTTATCCACATTAAATAGTGTGGATAGAGGAATCCCCAGTGTCATATTGTATTCAGACAGTGGTGGCTCACATGGCTGCCTAAGTATCTGAACAGTGGCTGCATCTGATAGAATGCAGTCTCTATTTGGCTGAGAATTTTCTACTTGGATTAAATGATTTTTAAATCGAGTTTAGTCAAGCCAGGTGTTGGTGACATGGCCACCCACAGCTCGGTTTTTGGCCAATTCAGCAGGAATCGGCCAAAAATTCTTGCGCGTGGCTAACTTAAATATAAATACGCAGTTCAATAGGCACCATAGTAGGACCATGCTGTCATGGGTATTCAGTAATCTGGGCTTAGTAAAACACACCCCCTCTCTTGTACAACACAAGTCTGCACGAAAATGCTTGTGACACAGGGTGTGGCTGTTGCATATCAATGAAAATGAAAGACGTTAAGTGTGCCGGAATATATCTTTTACTTCTCCATTAAAAGAGCCATAAAACCAAAGAGGAGTCTGACTGGTTTCATCATAATTGCCAACAGTCCCAGATTCTGATGGACAGTCCTGCGATTTTGGACACTATCTCGCAGTATCCCTTAGGATCCAGGACATTTTACAGAGTTACGATGACTGCTGGGTGCTGAAACATCTTCTGTATTCCAGCACCTGCCTGCCAGTTACTAGACTTGTGCGCCGTCAAAAAATGTGTTCCGTTTCGTTTCGTTCCGTTTCGTAATATCCATTATTTCGTATTTCGGAATTCGTATCCGAAACTCAATTCGGATTCGTACGAAATATACGTATTTTCGTTAGTTTCGGCACATTTTCGTAACTTTACGAACATTCGTTATGATGAAGTTAAAAATCAAAAATACCTTTGTTAATATTGGAGTCGATGTGGTAGTTGTTTTTTTATCCGAAATACGAATTCCGTTAACGGATTCCGTATCCGAATTCCGTATTTCGGACTTTAAAAAAATACCATCAACTCCAATATAAATGTACTTTGCTTTTTAACTTCAATATATAACGAATGTTCGGAACGGAACGAAAATACGTCAACGGAATTTCGTATTTCCTGCCTGTATTGTAATGCAACCCTTAGCAGCAGCGGATCCGTATTTCGGATTAAAAAAAAATCTTGTCATGTTGTTCAACCTCATTTACAGGGGTAATATTAGTTCCTGTTTCAAAGAAATTCGGATCCGAAATTCGTTAATGGAATTTCGTATTTCGTATATAATTCGGAAACTGCCATTCGGATTTCGGATGCTCCGAAATTCGGAATTTCAGGAAAATTTGTACGAATTTCGATTCGTAACGAAACGAATCGCACATGTCTACCAGTTACAGCATAGTTCTGGTCCAAAGTCATTTGAAGAGAGACAGAAGAGTAGAACTGGAACATTTGATTAGGTGAATAACCATTGAACACCAGTACTGTAATGTTATAGTGCTCCCACTGACGCTGACAATAATAATAATATTAATGCCACTAACACCAACAATACATATTGATATAGCTCCCAGTCACACCAATGATTGGACTTATCTTTTCTCTCACTAGCACCAGTTATGGTACCTTTTTTTCCCCCACTGGTGTTAATGATGGGACTTATTTTTTTTCTCCAACTGAAAACAATGATGGGACATTGTTTTTCCAGTGACACCAATGATGGAACTTATTTTTGCTTCAACTGTCATAGAGTTAGCTCCCGCTGACTCTAATAATAGACTTTATATTTATGCACACTGATCAGCAATGTAAGTGCACTTTGTTACACAGTCCTGACCACTATGCTGTATACATTATGTTGTATGTTGCATAATCCTTAAAGTTTTATTAAGGTCTGGGCGTTTTTTACCTTAATGCATTCTCTGTATTAGGGTAAAAACGGCCCAGCACCTTTTTTCTCCCCTGTCCCCCACACTTACCTGTCAGCTACGCTCATCCCCGCCGCTGGTCCGAAGTCATCCTCCGGTCCCTGAACTTCATAGGCTCCTTCTGCCATCAGTCAAAGAGGGAAGGGGCGTGGCCTGCCACAGGGCTGTGTGTGTCTATGGACACACACAGCCACTGCGGAAATGAACGGCACGAGCACGCACAGGTGCCTCCACTAGAACGATGATGGCACCCATGCAGGGGTGGGGGGAAAAGCGCTGCGGGGAGCCACTAGAAAACGAGGAATTAGAAACTTTTAAAGAAAAAGAGCAACAGCCTCCAGCAAAGGAGGATCTCCTTAAAGGAGAAATAAAAAAAATAGGCTTTAATATCACTTTAACTCGGTTGCACTCTGTAGGTTGTGCTGTGCATTACATACTCCTCATAATGTTGTTCACTGTCTCAGCAGTTGCTGTTTGCTATGTAGTCCCACTCCCAACTTTTTTATTACATTTTTCTTTAAGGTAAGCTCAGACACAGTGATAGCTCTGATGTCTAGCTCTTATGTATGAATATGTTGTATCTGTAAGCTTCTTTCTTGTAGCACAGTAACCTACTTACGTTGCTGTAAAATTTACCAGTGCAGTGGTTCCTCCTACACATACTACATGGATTAAATGTTTATTTCGTGCAGTGGATGATGAATAAGATGAATTACTTACCTCATTTCTCAATCCCGCAGATTTCCATTGAGCTGAACAACCTGTCCCCTGAAGCCTCTTCTCTTCACTCCTCGATCTGTCAAAACTTTGTCATCATACACAATACTGGACCAGCAATACTACATTGTACATAAGGACACTGAGGGCCTTCCCAAGTCCTTAGAGTGTCGGATAAAGAAGACTGCTAGCGGAGCACGAAAAAGGGCAAGTTATTCACGTTATTCATCGTCCCCTAGACAAAACAAGCATTTAATCCATGCAGTGCAAGGGAAGGGGGCATATCTTAAATCAGCCCAGAGTTCAGCTGCAAGGAATATTTTATGGGTACAAGGACTAAGGCAAATGTGTGCATTGTATACAGCAAGTAGGCCCAGACTCTGTTTAATAATGCCCAATATTCAGTGCAATACTTTTATATTTTCAGAATTCCCCCAGGCCCCCGTGTGTTTCTTCTCAAACCCTTCAATTATTCTGAAATGCTGGTAACTGTGTTTTGTGTCAAAAATCATTAGACTCAATGCAGAAAGCTTTTGCACAAGTATAAGGCTCGCTAATTTAGCTATGTGACTGTAATTTTCAAATCTCATTGGACTCAGATGAAAATATTCACTTTTTAAAAAATAAGAATACTTATTAAAGTGTGTTAGCTTTGCTAATTTAACCTGTTGTCAGTTAATCATCTATGCCACCATGCTCAGCCCAGTGCCACCCACACTCCTGTAATTGACATATCCGAAATGGTGTTTTTACTCTCCAGTGTGGAAAACTTATTAAGGAAACTAGGGAAGCCGCGATACTGGTTTTTCAGCATCGAGTACGAGTACCGATATTTATCTTTTAGTAACTGGCCTATACCGAGCACCAATACTGGTACTTCCGCTAGCATGGAGCCGGCTTCCCTGTCAATCAGGAAGCCAGGCAGAGTGTCATTACCCGCCACCCAGCTTCCTGATTGGCCGGGAAGCCTGCTCCATGCAGTTTGGCCGGCTCGATGATGATTGGCTGGGAAGCCGGCCAAACAGCATGGAGCTGGCTTCCCAGCCAATCAGGAAGCCGGCCCCATGGTTCCTTGCGGTACTGCCTGTCAGAGGAAGTCTCCCTCAGACCAGAAGTTCCGGTATTGGGGGGTAAGTATCGGAGCATTTTGGCGAGTATGAGTACTCACCCAAATACTCTGTATCGGCACCGATACCAATACTAGTATCAGTATTGGTGCATCCCTAAAGGAAACACTCTGCTGTGCTGACACAACATAATGATCCACAGCTAATAATGGGGAGAGTCTACAGGCCTGTCTTTTCTACCTATTATTGCTCTAAGCGACACCCACATCATGTAGCAAGGCACAAAGGTCACAGGGTGCCGTAGATCAACATCACCAGTGTACATCATAAGTAGTCAATGGAAGAGAATGAACAGATTGTTTACGAGAAGTGGAGCACTGGAATGGGAGGGCAGGAAAAATAACATATGACTGTTCAGAACTATAATGAGAAATAAGGTGTAAGAATGTGAGCTGAATGACTGAGCATGTTACCTGCTTTAGGCATTTGAAGGGTAAAAATGCCTCCCACAACTGACAGATGTCTCCCTATATAGCAAAATAATTTGATGTTGGATGCAGTCATAATGTGATTACAGTATAAACAATGCATGCTTTTCTGTGTGACAACTTTCTAAGGGATCAGGAATTTTGGCTTAGATACTTAACATATGGATCTCATTTATTTTATTCATTTGTATAGAACCTTCATATACTACAGTGCTTTACAAAACATTCAGTTATTTACCTCAGTCAGCATACTGAATATTCTAATATCTCTACCACAGTCATAGAGCCCTACCAACTGCCATTCCACTGTTTGAAGACTGCCTCCCTGACCATGTGGCTGGCAATTTACATATCACTGTTTTGTGTTTTTGGACTTTCACCAAAAGTACAAAGTCGTGAGCCGATATCATTTGTAAAATGTAAAAGCTTGTCTTCAGGATGTTTCAATGAATTGTGGGCCCCAGACTGGCAGGGCTCAGTTTCTGCATAGCCAACATACAGTATGCTGTGGTCTAGGGCAGGAGCAGTAAATAACCACCTACATATGTCGCTATCAGTAACAATTCCGGTGTATAGCATAGCATCCCAACTGCCACCAATGCAATCCATCTGGGTTTTCATTGTTGTCCCTGCAGGGTTTGTGAATTTTTTCTTGTGTAGTGTATTATGAACCTACAGTTCACCCATTCTGGGTCCATACACATACAAGTGGATTGCTAGAAGAGTAAGCCAGATTCTCCCATTCTTCTACTCGTTAGTTCTAGTTGTACCTTATAGTTTACATATCAGTTGCACACCATGCCGTCCATACAGTTAGTATATAAAAAATATGAAATCAATTGGTGGAACAAGGGTTGTACTTAGAATTATCTATTAGTCTGTTTTTGATCTTTCATTGTACAGGATTTGATATAGTCTTAGGATTAGGGTTGCAAACTATTTATGTAATATTTATCATATATCATTTTTAGATATAGCACAGCAACTTAGTACATATTAGTGGTAGTTCAGTCTTTAGCACAGAGTAATTAGGTATAAGCCCATAAAGTCACCTTTTTTTTAATGCTGGTACTTAAAATGACATAAAGGATAATTTTTTTTCTCCTCCCCCCATGTTAATGTCAGCACTTACCTTAAATGATGTCTCTTAATCCGATCTTCCTCGTCTTTCCCCATGTTTTCATCTGTCCCTCCAGTGGTGCGGCGGCTCTCCGATCCAGCGCTGACTCCTCTCTGCTTAAAGGCACTTCCGATCCAGCGGTGTCTGCAGGCGGGTGCACGCGTCCATAGGCTTACCTTGCGTCTCTGCTCGTCTCCCGGCCGAGAATCCGAACTGCGCATGCGCCCGCCCCAAGATCCTTTGCGGCCGCACGAACAGTTCCGGACTCTCGCCGCGGGAGCGCGCAGCAATAATAAGGTCAGTCTAAACCGCTGTTTAAGCAGTTTTTTTTTTAAACTTTTTGCCTATATCTACTGCTTGTCAGCTTTAGATGTAGGCAAAAAAACGGGAGGCTTTAGAACCCCTTTAAGTAATACGATAGAAGGCACACTCAATCATTAAAACTAATGTAATCCTTTCTTCAAGATGGAGATGTATTTACAGTATCATGTCTATCACAAAAAAGACAATGTTTCTGGACCATGTGGAGTCTCCTTATCAATGCAGCATGGTCTATAGCATACACTATAGAGGAAACATTGTTCAGAGGCTTTTGAGAGAAGTCTGAAGATCCTCTACAGTTTAGGGGACATTAAACCACCTCTCATTTCAATTGCATGTCTGTATAAGTAATGCTCTCTTGATGAAGGGATCCTAAGCAACCCTGAAACACTTGTTCTTTGGTGTTGGACATAACAATGCAAAAAAAAATAAAAAATCCTGTTTGAAGAAAGGACAGTATGCTCATGATATATAATAAAAATGAATATACTGTATCTCATACATTTAAATTCCACTTCCACTGCCTAAAGAAAATATGAGATACAGTATATTCATTTTTATGATAATCCTCCTCTACTCTAAAAAGAGCAGAGGCAAAATCCACTATGAGTGTCATCACTGGTCACTGTACATTTAGGGGCCCTAAACCAGATGCTACATCAAGAAGTATAAATCCAGCAAAAAAAAAGTCTAAAGTGAAAGGAAAATTCTAACTGTAGATAACGTGATTTTTAAGCTGACGGGACTTCTCTTTTCCCTTAAAATACCATACACTCTGAAATTGCTGACACATAAAAAAATGTAAACCCTAATAAACATCACAAAGAACTGAATTTTACAAGTCCATCATTTCTCACATACTGTATTATTTTAGTACAGTCACTGGATAAAATAAGTGCATGTGATTTTCATACATTACATTTCTACGATTATGTAGTTTAACAGTTACTGTAATATTTAGATATCTGGAGGACATGTGTCGAGTGCAAACATGCTCCTCTTTATACCTCTCTATTACATGACCCGACAGGTTTCAAGTTTTCCCTGACTTGCAGCGCATAACACATTCACTAATTGGAGTAAGAGATCATTCCTCCTGCAGGCGCTAATGTTCCCATTTCAGTTATCTGCAGACAGAAATGAGACTGCAGCTTATTTAGTTCTCTGGAGAACCAGCGCAAGCTAATTTGCCCTTGATATATTTTGTAAATATAATCTCATGTTTATTAACAAGTGACCAAAGTCTTATTTAGCTACTTGATAAAGGAGATGATTGGGATATGTTCTTTATGAGGTTTAAAGCTTATCTTCAATCTTCCAGATCTCAGCTATTCCTTTCTATGTTCTGATATGTGAGCCAGTCCAGCTTGAAGTACCCACATCACTTCTGGTGATATGGATGCTGCCTATTGGCTGCCAGAAAAGTCTATTACCAGGTCCTTACTAGAATCTATGTTCTGATATGTGAGCCAGTCCAGCTTGAAGTACCCACATCACTTCTGGTGATATGGATGCTGCCTATTGGCTGCCAGAAAAGTCTATTACCAGGTCCTTACTAGAATCTATGTTCTGATATGTGAGCCAGTCCAGCTTGAAGTACCCACATCACTTCTGGTGATATGGATGCTGCCTATTGGCTGCCAGAAAAGTCTATTACCAGGTCCTTACTAGAATCTATGTTCTGATATGTGAGCCAGTCCAGCTTGAAGTACCCACATCACTTCTGGTGATATGGATGCTGCCTATTGGCTGCCAGAAAAGTCCATTACCAGGTCCTTACTAGAATCACCATAGGGTCCTAAAGACTTTCATGTGGTGTGACAAGAAGGGGTGGACAAAAGACCAGTTGGCTAAGCAGTGGAGAGCACAGAGAAGAGATTGAACTCACCAGTCACTACTACCAGAGATGTAATGGGGTATAATGTGTCTACAGATTCAGGTACGTTTTTATGAATTTTAGGATCTATAAAAATAAACACAGATTGGGTAGGTAAAGTTTTTTTTTTTTAAACCATAGTTGTGCTTAAAAGGTGTGCATACAAAAGGCCAAGGATGCTCCTTAACAATTACAAGAACAGTATTCCCTAACAGCTTATGTGATACCCAGTAAGTCACTGCCTAATTGCCTTTTACAAAAGTGACACAGGAATGCTTTTGGTAATGAGAATGCTGGAAAAAGTTTCTACTTAAGAAACAACTGCACTGATCACTGTTAATACCTAAACTGGTAACAAAAAATAATCACAATGTAGGTTCAGAAAGATGGCAACCATTTTCAGGGGGGAACAGACTCCTAGGGTTGATTTACTAAAGACATAAGTTGGTCACTTTGCAAGAGAGTTTATACTTTGTGTAGGAAATTAACATTCATGCAAATCTATTTTGCCCCTATAGCTGAATTATAGAACTGGATCTATATAGACTCTAAGACATTTAATTACTGTGGCACATTCTTTTAATTGTTTTTCATCTTCTTAAAGCACATTAGGAAAGCAAATACATATTCATGGAAAATTCCTGCTAGACGTCATGCCACTAGATTCATCTAATTAGAATTTTTCTCAGAAACTGTGACAGTTTGACAAGACCTGGAGACTTCGGATTGACTATGACCAAAGAAATGTTCCATCAGGTTAATCTGACAGCATTGTTCATCTATGTTGTGCCTAGCAAACATTCCTATGACAGGTTAACATTGCTTGCTGTTAATTTTAAAGAGCAAATGTGACTTGAAAATATATAGCAAATAAATACCTAGGGTATAATACAAGGTAAGAAAAAGTGAAATAAAATATACCCAGTTCTAAATTTGTAAAATGGTTATATTATTAAGGACCTACAGTATATTGCCAAAATGTATGCTTGAGCTGATTTTAAAAGTTTTTAGTAATTTGCCATCTATGACCACCCCAAATATTCAGGAAAACAGATGGAATTAGCATTCAGAATTCATTTTTTATAGAGTTGTATAGCAGGTGTATGTGTAGTCACAAAGATAACTAGTCAGAGTGGACAGAACAATATAAATCTTAGGGTGTCATGTCAGAAATCTAATCTTAAAAGGACACTAAACTCAGGAGTTAAATCTTAAAAATGCATTCAAGTACCTTAACTATTAATAACAATGTATCTTATTTGTGTATCACTCGGCTGTAGATCCTCAAATCATCTCTTTAATTCATACTGACACTGTCCTTCCTTCTGGAGGGTGGCTACTTTTGTTCCCCATGGTCCCTGTGTGTGTTGAAAAGTAACCACCTCTCCAAGCTCACTCCCATGATGGATGGCAATCTCAATACAAATTAGTAAACTAAGTGCAAGATTGTGGGCAATGACAGGAGCGAGCTTGAAGCAGTGGCTACTTTGCAACACACACAGGGACCATGGAGAACAAAAGTAGTCCATTCCCCAATCTGCTCTGTGATGAATGAAGCAGGGAGCGATGTGCTCACAGCGCTTCCTGCTTCAGAACTGTGTCAGAAGCTGGCTGAAGTGCCAGGAAACAGACCTTCAAGCACAATCCTGTGCTGGATTGCCTATATTGGAGGGCAGAGGTGGACCCTTGATGTCTACATAAAGAGAACCTGTCACATCCAAATTATGTCACATAAGGGCTTGCTATACCCTTTGTGATAGCAAAAGTTATATGCAAACATATTTAAAAGGGGTGATGAAAAAGTAAAATATAAATAAAAAACATTAAAAAGGTGATAAATAATAAAATAAATAAAAATTAAAAAAAATTAAAACCAACCCTGTTGTCCCTGCCATCTGATTTGAGTGAACACGTGTACCTAGGGCATGCATGTGTATGTAAATAGGGAGTTCTAACAGAAAAATAGAAAAGATGATAAATAGTGCAATGCGCCGGGTTTGGTGCATCAGCAATGTACATGAGAACACACACCAACAGCTGTGCATTGTAGTTCAGCTGCTGGTGTGAATGCAGCCTAAATGGTGGCCTGAGTGAATGTTCTGTCCAGACCAGGATTCGGACCTCTGCTCAATAAACATTTTACTCACTTGAGCTCTTTGAATATTAATTCGCTACCTCTGGAATATACCGTAGCTGTTTGTTACATAACCTATTTGATTAAAATATGATATTGCAATATGCTGTATATTTTTTATCAATGTAATAATCTGCTGATAAAAAAAAAAATATTGCCACCTATCCAGTACACAGACCACAAACAGAATATTTTTTTCTCCAAAGGCCAACTAAGACATTTTGGTTATAGTAATCTTTATTGATATATAGCAACGGAATGTAACAATCTGGATTACAGATACCTTGCAGTATATCTAAAATTTTCAGTTGAGCAAAATAATTTAAGTCACCCAGAAATTGGGGTGTAAATCAAAGGGAGAGTCTGCAGAAAAATGGCACAGTCTGATGTTCATGATCTAATTTTGCTGTTAGGAACCCAGGAATAATTCAATCAACCATTTTGAGTGTACTGAGGATGCATATTTTAGCTATTGATTAATATTCTCTGGGTGTATTACTTTGTAGCTTGGTTTAAATCAATAGAACTCTTTGCGATCTCATTCTCAACAAAGTAAGGCAAATGAATATTCCAACAAGTATATGGTTTACATATTTATATATGGCTATATCCATTAAAATATGGATTTATGAAAATATATACTTATTTTCATATTTAACAAACACATTAACATATGCCCATGTTAACACAGGCATTAAAGAACAGTGCATAATCCTCAAACAGGTGACAAAGAATGGTAGGATGACTCCCAAGGAACTGCAGGCATCTCCTGCATATCTGTGCTTATGAGTATATTATAAGAAAACACCTATGTTGTTACTACTACCCCACCCATTCACCATCACCCCTGCCCCCAATCCCCTCTCCTAACCCCCGGGGCCCTTTGTCAGTCTTATTCTCACCTGTCTAATGGGATATATGCACAGCAACCACCTTGGCTCTGCACAGTTGCATGTCAAAATCTGTCAAAATCTTCTGTACTGTGCAAGTGCCATGCAATCTGCATTCCTATGAACAGCCCGTACTCTGTATTCTGTTCATAGTGACAAGTGTCTGCTGTTTCCTTTCTGCTTCTGACTTTATACCCAGCCTGCGTTTTTTTTCTTCTTCCTCCTCATCTTTACCCCGCCATGTCTCTATTCATGACCATTCTCCAGTCTTAGCTGAGCTATTCCTCTCTTCTTGTTGCTGTGCTGTTAAATTTATGGGTTCTTGTGGCAACCATTTTCTAGACAGACATAGCAGAAAACACCGGAGACAAGCAACTGTGGAGACTTCTAAATCTACATCAGTAGCAGTTCAACTATATGATTCCATTATTTTCCAGGAACCAAAACGAGTTGTATCCACTTCTTTCCCCATAGCTCTACCACTGGTTAAATGCAAGAGAAATTTCAGAGCTGTTTTTCCAGATTCCTTACATTATATTTATATCAATTTGTCTCTTAGCCTTTCAGTTTACATGATGCCATGTAAAGGATATAGAGGTTATATGGTCTAATCTATCTAAACAGTTTCTCAGTTTGTACTCAAAACACAGCATATCGAAGTTGCTAGAAAAAGAGTACATCACACAGCTCTACTGATCTGTTTTCCATATAGATAGCAAGCAATGAACATGACTTAGAAGTGGGTACAAGATCATAGAAATCCAATTCTTAGGTGAATTTTTCTGGGTATATAGAAATCATCTATAGTTTTTTTTGTTTTGTTTTTCACCACACTTATTTTCCCCTTTTTACCAGGTAGTAAAAAGTAAATTAAAGTTAAATGGCCTTGTCTGAATAATTGTCACTGCTGCCAAAATTTGGCTAAAGTTAACAGGGGGCAATGTTGAAATCGATATCTTCCATAATTAAATGTGATTTAAAAAAAAGATCTTATTGTCTTTTCCTTTTATTATTTAAGGTAATCTTAAACAATAGAAAAAAGTATAGAATAACATCTGGGTTATTCTTTTGCAGCCTTGTTACCTTTCTTTTAACATTTCAAAAGCTTTAATCTTATGCATCAAGAAATGGCCTGTCTGACCCCAATTAAACAGCTTGCATAAGCTTGCCCTGTATTGTAATAGTGAAGTGGATTCAATTCTGTAACTTGATTATGGCAATTTACATTTACAACTTGAGCTTATATTGCTCATACAAGAAAATAAAGTTGTGTTGCTTATTTTACCAGTTTATCCACTGTTTTTATTTCCTGTGCCATGGTAGAATTGACTGTAACCCAAAAACAGCTTTAATGTGGAATCCTATAAATCTCAGAGTGCCATAACTCATTTAAACACAAGTTCTTCTTGGCACAAAATGTAGACTGAGACAGCAGACCAATGAGTGGGCGTTGACTAACACATTGCTAATATAAGTTTGTGCATACAACTATGCAATGAGTATCACAATAATTGCAACCACTGAAATGACTGAAATTGCAACCACATTGAATATCTGGAGACATGGGCTAATACCGGCTAAAAAGTCATATATTTAACAATTCATGGGCATCTTTTTTGCCAAAGGCAAGAGTAAAATAATTTTATGTGCTACATTCAGAACTACCAGAGGCAAACTGGCCCCAAGCTTTTAACTTACTGAAAAGATGCCTTCACTACACTATGGATACCAGTAGCCATCTAGACATTACATAGTTACATATTTAATAAGGTTGGAAAAAGACTAATGTTCATTAATGTAATCTCTTTCAGCTTCTATGCTTTTGATCCAAGCCAAGGTAAACAAAAGAAACTCCCCTCGTACAGTTGCCAATTTCTTCATGATGCAGTTTGATCAATTTCCTAGATCTTTCAAAATATTACTTTCTTATCATATAGAAAATATAGCTTTGGATACTATTAGTTGTAAGAAAATCTTCCAATTCCATTATATTTTCACAATTTCTATCACATGCAGTGAAGCATTTTACAGTTTAACCAACCCTACTATAATGAACCTCTTCTTAAACAGAAGGAACAATCTTCTTTCGTCCTTGCATTAGTGATGCCCGTTGTACAGTCCTTGTGCCCAGAAAGTACAGTGAGAACAGGGAGGGTTCATGAGGTGGACCAAAAGAGCAAAGGAGTTGTAAACATGGCAGGTGAGGTGGTTGGACTAGAGAGGATATGCAGGCTGATGGGTATTATTGAAGGGGGCAGGACAGCCAAACTAGGATCATGAATAAACAACCGCGGCGAGCATGTGAACTAAAACAAAATCTAAGTAAGACAAGTGAGGCTGGCAGAAAAGAGTAGGGGAGTGAAAAACTAGGCACACAGTAACCTAGATGAAGAAATTCTTGGAAAATAAATAAGGAGCATATTGACAGAGATCAATGTGAAAGAGATTTAGGGGTTGGTTTACTAAAGGCAAATAGGCCATTCACTTTGCAAGGGAATTTGCACATTGCAGGGGAAGTTTCCCTTGGTGAATGTGGTGATATTTCACTTTTCAAAGAATACCCAATCATGTGCAAGTAAAATAAAAAAACAGTATTTTTGCTTGCACATGATTGGATAATGAAAGCCAGCAGAACGTCACCTTATTCACTAAGCTAAGGCAAATTTCCAATGCAAAGTGCAAATTTCCTTACAAAGTGAACAGCCTATTTGCCTTTAGTAAATCAACACAATAGAGTCAAACATGTGGATGCTTAGAAAAAGGAGAAGAAAAAGCATAAAAAGTGCTGATATTGAGAATATAGAAAAGTGCCACAAAAGTGTGGGGCAACTGGTTAGATAGATGTAAAGATAAAGACAAGAACTGTGAGGAAATGGAAGAGGTAGTCAGTTGCCATTTGTTGCCCACATATTGTAAGTATAGCACATTTTCGGCACAAATAATATCACATGTGCTGGTGAAACACAGTTATCTTCTAGATCACAGCTGGGAATTACTGAAAATTAAAAATACAGTAAACATACTGTAAGATTGCACTAAACTTATTTTTCCAAAAAATGTTGCCACTCTCGTTTGGAAAACAATATAAATACTTTAATGAGATGTAAGATGACACCAATAAATATCCTTTATATGAAACAATCTCTCCAACTGTAGGTAAAAAGGTTGTGCAACTTCTTTCTGCCTCTTTGATCAATGAGCCTATCTGTGTTTTTTTTTAAAGCAGACTTGTGCATTTTAAAAGTAGTCTTTGCTTTATGCTATTATAACTGTAACATATTGCCATGATTTACTCTGATGCCATTGCTATGTAAGTGTGAGGCATAAATTTTATGTAAAGAAGGCTGTTTCAGATACCATATTTTATGGGCGAGTAACAACATAAATTTTAGTGATGGAAGGTCCCTGTAATATTTGACTCATACTAGGAATTTATATAATCCCTGAAAATAAATGATTTGAGGGGCAAGTTTCTTGTGTCATATTTTCCATGTTTCAGCTCACCTGCAATGAGCACATTTATTCTTCTATTAGCTGAAATGTCCTTCTGTCCTTTGCTATTTAAATGTTTATTTATGGTAGAAACTGATTCGTGAATGTCCATTTGTGTCATGTGAAAAGTTATTTATTAGTGTAGGGTTTAATAAAGAAATGAACTGAAGCAGACAGTTCTGCTCTTCAGGCACTATTTGGCTTAAATCCCTGCAATTTAGTGAAACATTAAAAATACTTACTAACTACCACACTTATGTATGTAAGCAAAACAAGAGGCAAAAGCTGTGTAAAGAAAGCCCCTGAAAATCCACCTCAGGATTTCTAAATGACAACTTGTTAAATTATTATGCTGTAATGTTGCCCAACTGGTGGCACCGAGGCTACATGTGGTCCTCTAGGGCCACCTTGGAGGATCTCAAGACCCTTGTTTAAATAAGAAATAAGTAAGTAGTAACTAGAACAGTAAATTAATCTTAAATAAAGGTTTTGTATGTTCTTTCTTTCTTTCTTTCTTACAATTACATTAATGTAAAATATGATATAATAATATTTTGCAATCTCCTTTTGCTCAAGCAGAAGCAGCTTTAGACTCCTTTTCACATAATCCTAGATCTCTCTGTTTGTTTCCTTGATGACAGCAGCTTGTTGTTTACAGACCTCAATAGCCGATGCTGAAATATACACTCACAGGAGCATTACTCATGTAGTGATTGCCTTATTAGACAGCTCATTCAAATGTTTCATTCAAATAAAGGGATCCATGAAAAAAATTAATATGTAGAATACTTTACTGTTGGTTTTGTTTCCCTGTCGTGCCATAAGCACAGTGGTGCAATCAAGGAGAATTGCTGATTGAACCTCTATAGTAATAACAAGGCAGTGGGTGTGTTAAAGAGTAGGAGTCTTCCGCTGCAGCTTTCAGACAGCCATTAGAGTTTTTTGCTGGTGCTGGGGAGCTTTTAGAAACAAAACCAACAATAAGGCATTCAATACTTACAGGGT
Organism: Nanorana parkeri; assembly: GCF_000935625.1. Classification (NCBI taxonomy): domain Eukaryota; kingdom Metazoa; phylum Chordata; class Amphibia; order Anura; family Dicroglossidae; genus Nanorana; species Nanorana parkeri. The sequence continues at coordinate 632,588 of NW_017306862.1, read as the reverse complement.
TATTCACAAAAGGGTGAAGAGTTTGGAGCAGGCAGGAGAAGGGAACAATCTAGGCCAAAATAGCTGATTTGGAACAATTCTCAAATTCAGCTCACTTTCCAGTTCATCTATGTTGTCCTAGATTGTTCACTTCTCCTGCCTTTTCCAAACTCTTCATCCTTTTGTGAATAACCCTGTTACTGTTTCCATGTAGCCAGCCTTTATTAGCCCAAAACAGTTGGGCTAAGTGCCCATTCACAACAGAATGTTGCAGTTAGTGCATTGTTCCAGTGTAAACGGGCTCTAAAAAAGAAACTAAAATAATGTTGACCTTAAACTATTATCTTTTTCCTATAAATCCATCGCTTGTAATGTACTAGCATGGTTATTGAGAATTTAGTTTTTTTTACATGGATGCCATTTCTATTTTCTATTTTTGGAATACTAAAAATAAAATAATTCACACATCGGGTCAAATTAGGTCACATCCACACTCCATTCAAATGCTTTTTAAAAGGCCCCAAATTCCCAATGTATACAGTATGAATGGAGATTCAGTTCCCCAACCTCCAGAATAGCCATGGGAAGATGATTGGCATGTATAAATTTGGATAAATATTTTAGTAGCACAGTGGATTAGTCATATGACCCAGCTAAATTCTCTCTAGGTTCCATTTTCAGTCTGGCTTCTACTCTACCAGTCACCTCCTTCCTAAAGGAATATTGGCAAATAAAACAGGCCATGCAAGACCAGATCATTCATACATCTCAAAGAAAAATCATGACCACATGCCAATGTAACAATATTTTTTACTGACTTTTTTTCTTTCATCTCTGAAAAAAATGCAATATAAAATGCTTTTCCAACACACTGGAAATTACAGTGACTGATTATGCAATGTTTTGTAATGCAATTAATTGTGTGCCAGCCTCTACAATACTTTGTTATGCCTGGCGATGTTCAGATTGATGACATCACAAAAAAAATGTTTAAGGTTTGCCAACCATTAAAAGAAAGAGTTTAGGCAATTAGTGCTGGGGATTAGTTGTAAGTTGTTCACTGCTGCATGATGTCTGTGGAAGAAACACCTCCAGCAAAACATTTATCATAGCAAAACCATATATCTTGTTTGGCATGACTGTACTTTAGGGACAAGTTACTAATATAGGTAATTACAGTTTATTTGTAATAAACATTCTAGAAGTTTGAAAATCTATCCAATCATCAGTCAAAAGAATGCTACAAATATTTTAAAGGGACATCCAAAAACTAATATTTCCCTTGCCAGTCACCCCCTCACCCATAGAGGCCCATGCTGTAAGTTGTGCTATTCTTGCTATAAATATGCTTACCTTTTTGTGAAGTCTTTAGGCCAGTCACATGACGTGTTGGGTCCTCTTAAGTCTTCTACCAAAGGTAGGTAGCCCTCAAGATGCAGAAAGCAGCACTAGCATTACTGTTTGCATCAATATGCTGTGAATGAAGGGCACCATATCTAAATATGCACATAAGGGATGATATCACGTCAAACAGTGGAGAAGATGTGGAAACCTTATGGCTGGAGCTCGATACGGCGGACCCTAGCCGTAAATTGTGGGTATTCGCTATAAACCTCCGAATATAGGGGAGGAGGGGGAAGCAAATCTACACTCCCAAATAGAAATAGCTGGGAGGGAGGGCAATGTAGTCGTGATGGGCGACTTCAATTACCCTGACATCAATTGGGCTAATGGTACTTCAGGATCGACAAAGGTGGGCCGATTTCTGAACATGTTGCGAGACAATTTCATGAACCAGATGGTGGAGGTTCCAACTAGGAAAAATGCCATCCTAGATTTAATCATTTGTCAGAGACTCACCTGGCGGGTCTGTCCTCTCCAGCGACGCGCCGTCTCTACCGTGATGCCACGCCTGGCTCCGCACCCTGACCTCGGCTTCCCTTCTTAGCCAAGGCGGAAACGATCACTCGGCGTTCTGTCAGTGCGGAACGTCGAGCAAGGTCTCCCCGCACTGCATTGATCCATGCTGCCTGCTGACGCTTCTATCAGCTGTGGCCGCCCTCTGGAACGCGACACTTCACCCCCCAGCTCATCTCTCTGCTACAGCAGGACTATACAGGCTTCCCAGCAGCTAAGCATCCTCTCCTAAACCGCAAGTACTGGGGCACTCCCCCTATCTACTGTTGCTCAGATTGCATTGTAAAATACCTGGCTGCTACCAACTGCTGCATGGTACTAAGAACTGTTAGTGAGCTAACTTCAGTGAAGAAATTCAGTGCTAGCACTGAATTTCCTGAACTTACTGAGGTGTATACCCCACATGCCTGCACTGTCTACTTAGGATAACCTGCATTGAATTGCCTGCTCCAACTGAGGTGTATACCATACATGCTTGCATTGTCTGCTTAGGATAACCTGCATTACCTGCTTAGTGTAACCTGCATATATATAGTACCACTACCTTTGGTGGCTCAGCCAATACAAAGGTCTCAGAAGTGCGGGGTGTGCCATTGGGAACTACAGTCCCATCACTCCCCCATAGCTGTACTTAGCAGACTACTAGCTGCTACACCACCAATCCACTTAACCTCCTCACCCTCGAGGCCGGGATACATGATGTGGAACGGTTCCCCATCACACTGAGTGTATTAGGGAACCGTCTATCTGACCCAATCCCATAAGGCCATACTTAAAGAGATCCGCAGCTGTGATCCTAAACCGTACTCTGCTTGCTTGTCGTGACATCATTACTAATAATGCAGAGTTAATTGAGGATATTGTAATTGGGGAGACACTGGGTAATAGTGATCATAATGTGATTACTTTCAATATTGAATACAGGAAAGGAAAGAGGGCTGGACGTACAAGAAGGGCCAACTTCGATAAACTGTGCAACCTAGTGGGGGAAATAAAATGGGAAAACTTATTTCACAACCTAAACTCAGACCAAATGGGGGACTGTTTTAGGAACACATGGGTTCAGGGTTCAAGAAGGACCGTTCCTGCCTGACTAACTTGCTAACTTTTTATGAGGGGGTAAGTAGCGATATGGATGGAGGGAGGCCGGTAGATGTGGTATATCTGGATTTCTCAAAGGCATTTGATACGGTACCACACAAACACTTAATACACAAGCTGAGAGATATGGGCATAGATGAAGTGGTGTGTTTGTGGATAGAGAACTGGCTACGGGAACGTGTCCAGAGAGTATCTATAAATGGCACCTTTTTAGACTGGGCTAGCGTAATGAGCTGTGTGCCTCAAGGATCTGTGCTGGGTCCCATATTGTTCAATCTATTTATTAATGATATTGGGGAGGGAGTGAATAGCCATGTTTCTGTGTTTGCAGACCATACAAAAATAGGGAGGGTATTGAAACGGATCGTGACAATATAACATTACAGGAGGACCTGGATAAAATAGGGGAGTAGGTAATAATATGGCAGATGAGGTTTAATGTCGATAAATGCAAAGTAATGCACTTTGGAAACAAAAATAAACAAATGGGCTATACCATCATGGGTATGCCACTAGGGAAGTCAGAAATAGAAAAAGATTTGGGGGTCATTGTAGACTACAAACTGAATTGGTAGCTTGCAGTGGCAGGCTGCTGTAAACACAGCTAGTAGGGTCTTGTCCTGTATTAAGAAGGGGATGTATTGCAGAGACAAGTCTATAATTGTGCCACTTTATATATCATTGGTTCGGCCTCATCTGGAGTACATAGAATGAGTTGAGCGTGGACCTATATGGGTTGGACTTGATGGACTTAGGTCTTTATTCAACCCCAAATACGATGTAACTATATAATGATGTCCTCTCAGGGAGCAGACCCTTGGTGCTCTGCAGTCACAGTATAGTCTGCAGTCTTCCAGGTTGAGTGACACTAGGTGCAATCTTATGACAGACAAGAAGTATTAGCCAACCATATAGGGAAAAATATAGCTGGGCTGGGCCTTAAACCACATTAGAGTTTCATTATCTCATGGGTATGTAAATGTAGCCAACCCCTTCCTGTTCCTGTTGGATATTACATGTATTATACATTATTATGAATGAAACAAAATGAGTGGGGGCACCTGAAAATAGAAGGGAGCATCTAAAATGGAAGGTGGGCAGGAATGGAGCTATGAACTATGGAAGACAGAGTCACCTAGCTGTAAAAGAAGTTTGGAGTAATTCAGTCTACAGGATTTCATGACTATGACTGAAATAGAATTTTGTACCTAGACTGACATTTTAAATTCCTTGGATTAACACTGTGGCTATGATAATCTAAAACAAAGTTAAAGACACAAATTTAAAAAGAAAGCCAGTAAGAATCACCAGTATTCTCCCTGACTTTGGCATGGAGCAGAACAAATGCAGCAATTTGTTCCTGTGATTGGTATAGGGCAGATCGATTTTCCATAACTCGGAAAGCAAGTTCCTTTACAGAGAAACATGAAGCAAAACTCAATTTGCTGTGCACTGTCAGTTTATTGTCTCTTGTTACCCTGTAAAGATATGTCATAATCACAGTCCACTTGTGCCTCCCTGCAGTGCTGTGAACAGAATTACAATCACGATAACCACTGCAGTCTGGTGGGTAATGATTTCCTTTATGTATTTCATAGTAAACCTTTCCAGATAGAAGGGCATATTGCAAGAAAACGTAGCCTAAAGCTGTCCATGCGCTGTTATATTTTTTTCATTCTGCCTGCAGGCTAAACAGCATGGATGGACGAATCCCCCACTGTGTCCTTTGTATTCTGGCAGCGACGAGTGTGCCACTTTCACAAATACTTGTATTGTCAGAATACTGTCCACAGTTGTCAGAAGAATACTTTCCACAGCTGATTGGCCACCGTAACTGTTTGTCTGAATATTTTCCATCCAGCTCCTTCAATTTTTAGATCAAAGGATGCCAGACAGAAGGGTGCCAACCGGGGCAACCACTGTGCGAATTTGGCCAGTTCATCAAGAACTGGATGACATTTTTAAAAAGTGGCTAGGTGGTGTATACCTCTGTTGTGGAGACAACCTAACCCCCCCACCATGCATCTCTGGTTTGCTATCATGGACAACATATACTGTATGGAGGACCTGTCGGCCTCTGTGCGTAACGAGAAAGAGCGGCTCCGCTCCGTCTGGATGCGGTGGGTCCACTTCAAAGATTCCGCTGCCTATGAGGCTGCATTGGGGAGGACATCTGCTGCCCAGCTGGGTGTTGGGTGAAGATGTTCCCTCTGATCAAGTTGAACTGTGGCCACTGAGGTCTGGCATTCTCATGTACTACATTTCTTTCTCTTTCTCTTTCCCATCTTCTCCCTCTCTGCTTTCTATCCCTTTTTTCCATAGCTGTATGGTATGTAGTGATCTGGGAGATACCACGCACTAGTGGGCAACCATCCGTTCTTCTACGAGGAATACTAATCTCTAGGTTTCAATGAACATACTATGTACACAGAATGAGAGGGGTGGGTATGTCCCACTATCGGTTCTATACTTGCTTGTAATGATGCCAATATGGCTTTTATATTTGAATGTGCTATGGAATTGCAGAAGCATACAACTATATAGTCTGTCATAGCATCTCCCTCACCTAGACTCCATAAAGCTTAGAGGATTAAGGAAGGGGCTAACCCACATGTGCCACCCGTAGGGTTAGGACTTTCATGCTGGATAGACATGTTCTAAGAATGGGAGGTTTACTAGAAGTACTCTCTCACATTGCCATGACATTGAATGAGACATGTTATCCTACTTACTATGTTAAAGATGCTGATAACGCATTGTCAATTTATTTCTTTTGATTTCAAGAGTATTATAATGTTATTTCTTGTCAACATACAATGTACCACTATCTGCAGGGATTTGTATCAATAAACAAAGTATTTGAAAAAAAAGAGACAATGCATCACTTTCACAGAATTTAGTATTTTTTAATCAATTTTCCCAAAAAATAAGAAATACACTTAAAAATCAGCTACATGCAAAAGTGGTTATTCCTTTCTGGGTTAAATTATATGTATAGTCAAAACTGTTTTTTTTGTGTGTGTGTTTTGGATAGAGTAGGAAATTGTTAAAATCACCATGAGGTTATTTTTTGCTCTCAGTATCATGCTAGCTAGATCTCCATTTACGTTCTGTCTTGGAGATACAACTGGAAGTAAGAGGAAATACAGACAACTCATCAAAGTATTTGTGCTCATTGGAAGATTTCCCATCATCTCATTCTCTCACGCTTAGGATTTTCCCTTGCTTTCTGTCTAAGTGACAATGTTCATGAAGATAAATAAAGGGTTAAATAGCTCCAATGGGGACACAGACTGCAATACAAACTCGGAAGATAGACTGACACTTCACCATTTCATTTAATACAAATTAAAAGGTTTGCCTTTGAATACACTGTAACTGTTTTAGCAACTCACCCTGTTACATTCTCCATAGAAAGACATGGACAAAAATCCAAGGAACGCCAGATTCTGATACTGGAGGGCAAAATAATGCTTTAATTTGTATCAGTGACATAATTTCGCCTTCAATAAACACAGCATTATATTACCTGTAACACTGGAACAGTTGACTTTTAAGGTCAGGGCTACACTGGCAATTAAATCCCTTTGCTGCTGAGAGATTAGACTACCTGTTGGTAATTGACTGATGTCCAGCACCCTAAATTCAGTGTGCTACTGAAGAGATGGCTGCCAAGGAACAGTTAAATCGTTCACAAGCAAAAAGATTTATTTGTCAGCATGGCCCTAGCCTAACACTTCTCAGGAATATGGCTGACTATTTCACTTGCACAGAATCACATGGCAAAATGTTCACAAAATAGCATCTGTGTGTGATAGTTCCACTAAGTGGAAGCTGTTGAATCACTTATATTGACTTTCTGTGCAAGGGTCTCATGTGATGTCACAACAGTTGCCTCCTCGATCCCTGCTTACCTATGGAATTGCTATAAATACATCTAGTGTATTAGAGACTGGTAAAGTATTTTCCTATTGCTGGCTGGTCATCTGTTACCTTTAAAATACCAGGGATCGGGGCGTGTCCTGGCCATGGCGGAGTAAGCACACAACCTCTCCCTGCTCTCCCGATCCGCTCCAAAACCGGGACGAACCACAGCGCCTACCGACCCCTACGATGAGCAAGACAAGGCAGAAGAAGGCCCCCGACACCCCCGGACCTCCGGCACAGGGTAAACTAAAAAACTTTTTCTCCCCGAGCGCTCCGATGTCCGCAGGAGTAGGCCTCGGAAAAGCCGCAGCCTCGAGTAAAGGCGCGCGGCCGCTGCTGCTCAACCCCGAATCACCGCCCAATCCCAGGCTCTCTCCTTCATCTTCCCCGTGCCATGGGTTAACAGAGGAATGCCCAGGGACCTCCATTTCATGCGGGCAGACGAGGGACACGAGACCCAGAACACCCGGGCCACCCAGACCCCATACAGAATACAGACCCCAAGGCAGATATTGAGGCAATGGTGACAAGAATAGAGGAGGCCCACAGCCGTGATATACAGAGTCTGAGGCAAGATGTGTCACAACTGACCACGAGGGTGGAGGGGAACGAAACAAGCGCTGTCGCCATAGAAGGGAGATTGAGAGCCCTTGAGGAATCGAGAGACATACAAACAGGAATAATATCGGATATGCAGCTCCATATTGAGGATCTGGAAGACAGAAACAGGCGCAACTACCTGAGGGTGCGGGGTGTCCCAGAGGCTACAGGGCAAGAAAATGTGCATGATACCATAGTGGCCATTTTCAATACGCTGTTGGGCAATCCACCTAATACAGTGATTGACTTGGACCGTGCTCACAGGGCACTAGGCCCTCGCTCAGAAGATCCAGACCGGCCCCGAGATATTGTTTGCAGATTACAAAGATTCCCGGTCAAGGAGGAAATACTGCGCAAAATGTGGTCCCAGAGGCCAGTAGATTTCGATGGCGCCACAGTGCGGATTCTGCCAGATCTATCCAGGGCCACCTTGCAGCGGCGGATGATCTTACGACCGTTACTGACGCGCCTGCGGGTAGCAGGGGTTGTTTACCGATGGGGATTCCCCTTTCACCTCATTATACGGAGGAATACTACCTTTTTCGCCCTGCGGCAACTGGCGGACTTACCCGCAATGTTTGAGTTCCTGGAGATGGAGCCTTTCCCGGTCCCGAACTGGCTACAACATCTTCCTGGGGGTTTTGCTAGGCTACGGATTCGCCCGGGACCGCCCGGCCGGCCGGCAAATTCTTCCCTGTGGAAGGCATATCCCCTCACCCTCACCCTTATTTCCCATTCTGGGAAATCCTAGTTTTACCCCAGGAGTGGGAGACCCGGGATTTCGGAAATTAAAGGAGGCGGCCATCCACGAAGCTCGGCATTTCATGAGGGATGAGGCATGGGTAACGCTGGGTGACCTATCGGCGGAACCTCGGTGGTCCCCTCTAAACTTCTGGCAAAGGGTGCAGTTAGCCCACTTCCTTCGCTCATTGCCGCATGCCAGGACATTTGCTCGGCCCCTGACAGACAGAGAGAGTGCGAACCCGGCCCGCCACTCCGACACGCGGTATCGCTGGTATATTCCCGCCCCACCATACTTTGACAAATGGGAAAGAGAACTGGAGCTATCCTTCACACCAGACCAAAAGGAAAAAATGGTGTACCTGGCCCATAAAACCTCCAGATGTACCAGAATCCAGGAGTGCAATTATAAAATTCTTACACGATGGTATAGGACCCCTGCTGCCCTTCACAGAATTATGCCGGAACTGACGCCTGAATGCTGGCGCTGCGGTCAGACTGGAGGTACCATGCTACATATTTTTTGGACATGCCCAGGAATTCAGAGTTTTTGGGAGGCGGTCAAGTCACTGCTACCCACATTCACTGACCGATATATCCCAATGACCCCGGCGTTCTTCCTCCTGCATCACAATGCGATAGCAAAAAAGGCATACCTGAGATCAGTATTGCCACACTTACTTAATGCGGCGAAAGCCTGTATTCCGATACTCTGTCGGAGCACCAGACCCCCTACGGTGAGCATGTGGTTAGGGAAGGTCAACGAGATCTGGAGAATGGAGGATCTGACTGCGTCGTCCAAGGAGACACATGACACTTTCTGTAAGGTATGGTCTCCTTGGACGGAGTTCTTCTTCTCCCCGGAATACCAGTCGCACATTGGGCAGGACCCACCAACCGACCCTCAGGAGTCTTGAGCGCTTGGAGACAGATAATCCAATGGGAGAGGATCCGCTCTTTCCTTTACACACTGCCTTCTTCCGCATTTCTACTTCTACCTAAGTGTCCTCCACTTCCCCTTGTCTGTCTAATGTGTCTAATGTGTCTATTGTGTTTATGTTATCCTGACCAACAGAGCGTAGTAGGTGCCCTCTGTCCAGTAGTTGTAGGAATACTAATTATCGGATGCCCCTGTCAACCACACACACTGTTCACTCGACCAGATCCCCTGGTTACAATAATCGGGTGGAGAGGGGCGAGGACACCCGAGACATAACCATGAATGGGGCGACATGGGGAGAGAAGTACACAACACCTATGTATGCTTTGGTCTGGAACCTACTGTATCCTATTATTATTGTTAATGTTATACAAGTTACCTAAATGGAAAAGTTACGGAATCCATGCATATGGGATAAAGCCTGTTATTTGCACTGGACAATAAGAGCCTAGATTTCTACTGTTTTGATGTATGTGTGCAATGTTTTTGTATGGATACTCGTGCCTTACTAAATAAAGAATTATTTAAAAAATACCAGGGATCATTCTGTAGTCAGATCACTCTGCCAGTCCTTACCCCCTCTATGGTGCAGCCAAGAATGAGTGAGATGAATCCTTGAACACCTTTCTTAATCAGGACAGAATGCTATTTGGCATAAAACCAAATATGGGAGACAAATTAAGATTTTTAATGCACCACTTTGACACCAGTCTCCCAACGGTCTCTATTTTCTATACAAATATACCTGCACTAAATAATTACTGCAAATTTGTAGCCTTGTTCCCTAAGATTATATATCTTTAATTAGGGGTGTAACTCGAAATCATAGGGCTCTATAATGTGATGATGATATTGAGGTAAGTAGGGATCTGCAGAATTTGAGGGTGGGTCTCTATCAGCCTAAGGACCTAGAGATAAAAGAAAAAGTGTACTTAATATTTAAATGGAGCCGTTGACACCTTGCCAAGGAGGGGGAAATTGACAGTGTCAATACAAAGGGGCCCTCACCTTGACACACCTTGTCAGTACTCCCTTACTGGTCCTTCCCCCTCTACAGCCAGTTACACAATACCCAGTGCTTATGGATATGAGGAACCATGTGACCTCCTCTCCTGTGAGGGTGTTCAGATATAAGAACTTGTCACAGTTCCACACACCTGAGACTTCTATGCACCTGCAGAGGAGGATAGTTGAGAAGGAGTGCTGCCAAGGTAAATATCATGGGATCAGGAGGGCACCTTTGCAAAGACTCTATCATTTGGCCCTGCATTGGCAATTTAACAGTGTTTCTTCAACATAATGATACCAAGCCCAGCCTGTAAAAGAAGAAAACAACTACTCACCTTTCCGGTGGGTGATGTCCAAATACTTCACAGCATTGCAGATCTCTGGCTGCCGTTGGTATCCACACACATACTTATATAAATACTTCCCTAAATATATATGTGACGGACTGAACCGTCACTGGTGCTGTTGGAGGAGCCTGGGGGCTAGCCTCCTTCCAACTGACTATGGACCCAGAACTATGGAGACCCCCCTCGGACTTCTTGGGGTTACAATGAACCATTCTACCAGGTTTATGTGTGGGGGGATGTACTGTACATGTTCCCTGGCATTACATTTGGATGGCCCTGTGTGTATTATAGGTACAGGCTGTGACTCCAGGAGCACTGAAGGGGGATAATTCTGGACATTAAACTGTTACAGTTTATTGGTCCTTTTGTTGTATTGTGTTAATGATGGGATTAGGATGGCTGATTCTAGGAGTATCTGACTCCAGGTGTAGATGAGTAAATCACACTATGATACACTCAGGAGATAATCCCATCACATGTGTCTCCTCCCTCCCTATTCATTCATTAAGGCATCGGGGAGGGGGAGGGGATGTTTGCATGCTGTTCATGTTTGATTGCGTTATGTGTTTAGACTTCTTGGACTGTATATATACTGAGCTAGTCTTCAATAAAGCAGATCCCTGTTGGAACTTACATACAGCCTGCCTGGTGTTTGTTCTGAGCTGGATTGGAACGGCAGATACCTGTAGTTCCAATCCCGGATTATCGGACGATCGAAGGATCAGACGTTGCGGTCTGACATCTGATCCATTAGTAGCAGAGGAGTGCCGGGAGAGTGGAAACGAGCGAGCAGGGGCTCGTTACAATATACTTACCTTGTCTGCGTGGTGGTTGCTATGGTGGTAGTTCCGACACTGCCCAAGCCCACTTTTACATATAACAGTCCAATTAGGCCTTATTATCAATATCAATTTGCAAAAAAAAATCTCAAATCCCGGATAAAATGTCTTGCTTCCAATGATCAATGTGTCCTCTACTATAGCTCAAGAGGCCTTTATTACAGTGGCGCTGGAATCCTAAAAAAAAGTAGTAGATATCACTTCCCAGCCAATCACTGTTGAACGATAGCCAGTGGTGTATGCTGGGGGAGGAGATAAATACTTGGGGCAGACTATGTGAGCTCTCTCTTCCTCCCCAGGCCAACCTGCGGGGAGGCTGCAATGGACTGCCTGAGCTGGCTAGGCCTAAAAGCCTAAAAGACTAGCCATGTGAAGACCCTGGAGCCTGGTGGCAGCAGGTCCAGTGGCTACTACTACTGAAGACAAGGATCAGTCATTTTTACCTCAAGTAATGGAGTGTCAGGCTCTTGACCTGCTGTGCATGGAAGCAGTGACCACACTCTGAGAAGCAATGGAGTCTACATCTGCCTGGATGATCCTAACCCTCCTCCTCTCTCCCTGAAGTTCTTCAATAAAAGTTTCAAGCATCATTACTACTGTTTGGACCTCATTTCAATTAATCACCAGAAAGGTGGTAAGTGCTGATGGGTAGAAGTGAGTGAGTGTATGCCTAGACAAGAAGAATCTAAGCTGCAGTAACCCATAGCAACCAACTCTAGTAATTCAAGGTGTGCTGGTGTGCTGTGGATCCATAATAGCTTCTTATAAAGGAAAGACAGGGAGACCGTTATTTCATTTATTGTAGATCACCCCTTCAGAGCCACCGGTAGTGTCATCCTGTGGTGGGATATCGCTGACCAGGGAAGGGGGACGCTACAGTAATATAGCATGGGTTAATAAAATGTATACATTGCAAAATGTAAAATAAGTTTGAACAAATATAATTACACCGTCATTTTTAAGGCACAAAACACAATCTATGATTACCTACCTGATCAGTCAGTATTTACGTTATTGTATGTCATCCATTTAATTGGCCACAGTTCATGTTTCAGTGAAAATAAATTTCACTTCTTACCCAGTTTATGTGCCAACCTAAAGCATCTAATCTACCCAAAATAAAATAATTGTACCAAGCTTTAAAAACATACTGTAGATAAATTTAGAGCAAAAACGTTAAAAAATCATATAAAAACAAGCAAATTAAAGTTGTTAGCAATTAAATTAAACTTAAAATACAAGCAAAAAGAGGCAATATTTACTTGTGTTGTAAAGCAGTGAGCCATGAAATGCAACTTTATTGGTATAATATTGTACCTTAAAACTTGCTGACCAGACACAAAGTATAAAAATAAAATGCAGAGAGCTGTCACACAGACACTAAAATTCTCCTAGGAGAAACGAAAATTTCACAGGTTATTAAAATTTGTTGTCTGAACATATAAATTTCATTTTCATAGTTTTGCTGACTTCTTCTTGGTGTATTCGGAGCTTTCAGGAGTGATGACTCCTAAAGGTAATTTTCTCTAGACTGTGCAGCATATATAGAAGAATACTCTCAAATATAAAAGGCACCTAGCTTCATGCTGTTACCGCTTCTCGCTGCAAGTAGCCTACTGACTGAGGACGAGCAACCCAAAGATACACATCACAAAATCCTATCAATTATTAGAATGACCAGATGGCTATCGAAGGGTCATTTATGATACTTTATATTTAAGCAAATGGGTGTTTTATTAGACTATTTTTAGTTGCTGTCCAGTCCAGTATAGCTCAGCAGGCACAACAAGATGTCTTATGTCTCTGCAGCTCTTAACTGCAGTACAAACAGCTGCAAGTTACTTATACCTGACCTAAGTGCCCTTCTTTACCATATACAATATACACTGATCAGCCATAACATTATGACCACTGGGAAGAAGGCAATCCGGTGGAGGCAGTGTGATCCTTTGGGCAATGTTCTACTGGGAAACCTTGAATCCTGCTATTAATGTGGATGTTACTTTGACATGCACCAACTACCTAAACATTGTTGCTGACCAAGTACACTCCTTCATAGAAACAATCATCCCTGATGGCAGTGACCTCTTTTAGCATGATAATGTGCCATGCCCTGGTTTTAGCAACACAACAATGAATTTGAGGCTTTGACTTGGCCTCCAAATTCTCCAGATCTCAATCCAATTGAGCATCTGTGGGAAACAAGTCCTATCCATATAGGCCCCACCTTGCAACTTACAGGACTTAAAGGATTTGCTATTGATGGCTTGGTGCCAGATACCACGGCATACCTTCAGAGATCTAGTGGAGTCGATACCTCGATGGGTCAGGGCTGTTTTGGTGGCAAAAGGGGAACCTACTTAATATTAGGCAGGTGGTCATAATGTTATAGCTGATCAACCATAATATTATGACTGAATGTTTTGTCTGATCAGTATATATATATATATTAGACCAGCGGTCGCCAACCTTTCGGACCTCATGGACCACTAAATTCATAATTTTAAATCCCGCGGACCACTAATATGAATTTTTTTAAAATATATATTCTTATATTTTTTGTTTCCTCATATAAATATATTCTCATACAGTGGGGCAAAAAAAGTATTTAGTCAGCCACCAATTGTGCAAGTTCTCCCACTTAAAAAGATGAGAGGCCTGTAATTGGCATCATAGGTAGACCTCAACAACTCATCATTGGCTGATTTGGAATTAATTTATTTGCAAATTGTGGTGTAAAATAAGTATTTGGTCACCTACAAACAAGCAAGAGTTCTGGCTCTCACAGACCTGTACCTTCTTCTTTAAGAGGCTTCTCTGTCCTGCACTCATTACCTGTATCAATGGCACCTGTTTGAACTTGTTATCAGTATAAAAGACACCTGTCCACAACCTCAAACAGTCACACTCCAAACTCCCCTATGGTGAAGACCAAAAAGCTGTCGAAGGACACCAGAATCCCCCTAGCTTTAGCACTGCACCCAACCACCCCCGTGCCTCCCCTTCCCCACACTGAGACACTATTACCTGGCTTCTCCCCACTTTTTCTATGTCCTGAAGCCTGCTCAGTCCGGGTACTGACGAGATGCCCCGGCTCCTGCAGAGCCCGCACTGTACTGAGAGCCGCGCATTCCTTGTGACAGACCCTGCTTGAGTCAGTGAGAGGCAGCCCCGGAGCCTTTGTGCTGCTATAATGATGGCCCAGCCAGCACGGCATCAGAGGGTCCCAGGGAGCACCAAAAATTTATCGCGGACCACCGATTGGTGACCACTGTATTAGACTGTGTGCAGCTCCATCTGAAATTTAAAGATAGGGAAGCCTCAACGCAGACAACTACCGAGTCTACTGTTTCTTTAGATGACCCATAATGCTTTGGGAATTCTTTGTCATGTATTAAATGCTTATTAGTAAAACACGTTTGTATACATGTAATAAAAAAAGATATTGAATTAAACAGAAACTAGCAAATAAAACAGAACCAAAATATAGATTCATTTTTAAAAAATCAGAGACACGTGAAAAAGTAAAATGTATTAGACTGCTCAGTGGTGACCTATGTGATCCCAAGCCTCAATTGTAAGCAGTGTTTTAGAAAACAAAGTACTTGTGTTCACCTCTCCATTGTGGAGGCAGAACTGTGCAGTTTGAATGTATTCCAGGTACACATTCTACCTGTGATCACAGGAATGTGTGTATACTTTGTATTGTTGAAACTTATTTGTACAGTAACCAAAAGGAAATACTCCTCCTTCATGCTCTATTCTCTACTAATCAATGTAAACAGAATGGGTGTGAGGAGCACACAATCAGTGCACCGGAATTCAACCTGGCCCTTTTGTGTAGTTTTGATTAAAAAAAAACTGTGCATGAAACATTTCTCACCCAAACTTTGTTCTATCCATTTTCTTTCAGAAGTCATCTTGATTTCCATATCTAGCTTTGAAGAGAGGATGTTTGAGCACTCCTGCACAACGGTACTATTGCTAACCTTTTCACTGCTGAAATGAATTATAGAGACTGAGAACATGACATTGGCTTCAAAGGAGCAACTAAACATAATATGGCACAGAAGGCATGTTGTTCTCCTCATAATAGAATGTTTTTGGTGTATTATGGAAATGTCCAATGTTCCAGTTCTGTAGGATTCCATCCTGTATACATATTGCCATGGTTTCTCTGGGAGGTTAGGTTGCAGAAATTAATTTTGGCATATGACTGTTTTACAGCATTCAGACATAACGTTGGAAAGATAAAGTATTGTGAGATCTATTAACCTACCTTCCTTCAAAAATCACTGCAATGGACACCTAACTCTTCCACATGCCAGCCCTCTTTGGATGGTGTTTAATGATACAAGAGAAGATTTATTTTCTTGCTTACAAAATGGGCTAAACCTTTATGACTAAAAAAAAAGGTATATTGTTCCTAGTTGTCTACTTTTGAACAAAATGTGCACATTTAGATCCTCCTACAAGCTAGTGCAGTTCTGAGTTTGCTTTTCAAGAAATTAAAATGAGCACAAATTGGAGCATCCTGAGGACCCACTTTAGGAGCGAGCGGCGGCCGATTAGAGAGCCAGGTCTGATGCGGCGGGCTGACTGGGAGCTGCGGTGATGGCCACATGGTCAGTTCACCACTGCGCCCGGGGCAGGCAGGCCCCCCCCCCTC
>NW_017306862.1:585191-616280 GCF_000935625.1 Nanorana parkeri | reverse complement strand
GCCCGGGGCAGGCGCCCCCCCCTCGCTAGGCCGCTGGCCGGGAGTGTCTGATGTGCAGAAAGGCGGCAGAGGGATGGAGCAGCTGCAGCCACAACAGACCCCCACAAACAGGGTCCAGGGAGCCCCACTGACCACCTTTTTTAATACTCACCTGATCGTATCCACCGACAAGAGCAGCATCCCGGCTCTCACGCTGTCATTATATGCATACAGAGTGTGCCGGTTACTATTTAAAGCGGCGCCCTGTGTGCAGCTTCTGAGAAAATACGCTATTAGGGTAGCGGAAGCGATGCAAAATGCGCAGCCGGCTTCCCCACTACGCTAATAGCGTATCTTCTCAGAAGCTGCACACAGCGCGCCGATTTAAATAGTTACTGACACGCTCTGTATGCATATTCTGACAGCCTGAGAGACGGGAGTCTGCGGTTGTCGGTCGTTCCAGGGATCAGGTGAGCATTAAAGGGTTATTAAACCCTCCGGCTTTTTTGCATATATAAGGCTAGCAAGCAGTAGATATATGCAAAAAGTTGAGGGAAAAAACGCTTTAACAGCGGTTTAAACTTACCCCGTCCTTGCCGCGCGCTCCCGTCAGGAAAATCCGAAACTGCTCGGACGGCCGCAAAGCATCTTGGGGCGGGTGCATGCGCAGTTTGGATTTTCGGCCGGGAGACGAGGAGAGACACAAGGTAAGTCTATGGGCGCGTGCAGACACCGTGGCACAGGAAGTGCCAGCAAGGACAGAGGAGTCAGTGCTGGATCGGAGACCCGCAGCAGCGCTTCCAGCTGCTGATCTCTCCTCCAATCACTTCCGGTGTCACTGTACACAGTTTCCGGCTCTTAGAGCCAGGACAAGAAGCTGGGGAAGCAGATCTCGGCTACTCGACCCCTGATGCCTCCATAAAGAGGACCTGTCACAACCTATCTGCTATTACACAGGGTGCTTGTTAGCCCCCTATGTAATACCAATAGGGTTAGTGTACAAAACAAAAGTGTTTAAACATTAAAGTAACATAATTTTTTTTTTTTAAATGGGAAGAAAAATGTTTAAGTCCCCCGCCCCTAGATACACACGCGTCGGAGCGCCTATGTGCGAAAAACGACAATTGAGCAATAATGCAATTTTCTGCCGATACAGCAATGCATCCCTGCTGGGGTGGGGCCAAAAAAAATCTTGCACCAGGGCCCTTTGTTCCTTAGGTCCGCCACTGTGTGTGTGTGTGCGCTCGCGCATGTATGTGTGGAGGTGGTTAGTTTAGTTCAGAAGAGCTAAGATGGCTGGGTAAGTGTACTTTGTATACAAGTATACAGCTATACAGCTACCCTTTAAAACTGAACTCCAAGCACAAAATCTTTAAAGTTAAATACATTCTTCAATAGGCATATGCTAGTATATTAACCCACTTTGTGTGCCCTAAATGCCTTTGCAAATACATATACTCCCTTGCTAAAGTAGTGGTGGCATCAACCTGTGCTGCCCATAGCCTGCAGAGAGCAGAGCTGTTGGTGGGACCCAGGAGGCCCACCCACTAAAGGCTGCCTGCTGAACAATACAATCAAAAGTAATCTTGCAGATACAGTAAAAGCAACCGGGCACACTGACACCATACCTGTCCTAGCACCAGTCGCAGTGTGAGTCTAACTATGTCTATGCCCTACTAGGAAATTGTAGTAGCTGGCACAATTACAACTCCTCTCCACACTGGAGCGAGGACAGAGGAGTTCTCAGCTCCTCTATCACTGCTCATACAGCTGCCCATAAGTCTGCCTGCCAGCCCACCTAGAATTTCTCAGGCAACTACCAAGAGCCTGCCCATCGATACACTATTGGCTGGGGGCTTTTGGGAGTAGAGTGGGAGGGCAAGCCTAATTCAGATAACAGACATGTAGGGCGCCCTGCCTACCCTTCCCACAAGTCAGCACTGCTGTGAGTAGCTGTTGTTATGAAACATATCAGAAAAGTAGCAACAGTCATTTTTGCATACCTAACAGAGGATAAAGAAGGGCACCTGGGTATGTTTTAACTGTGACCCTAGACTAGCTTTAATTTAAATTTCTGCATCCAGTAACCATGTGCAGGGAAGCCCATTGGTCGTTTGCAAATTCATGTAGATGGCAGGGGTATCTAAAATGTATATCTACAGGCACATGTGTATATGTGCATGTGTGTGTATGTAGCATTTCAGTGCAGTCATAATGATTTTAGAATTGTACAGCCATTAGTAGAGGACTTGTTACCGTCTTATTACTCTCCATTTACACATAGCGTTTGCGTTTTCCACGCAGCACGAAAACACGCAAATTTTAATGTTCTGCACGTTTGCAGCTACTACTATAGCTGGAGCACACAGAATCCACCCAGAATATCGTGCTTGGACTTTTTTGCCCATTGGAATGTATTGGTTTTTATGTTTAGAGCATTTTCGCGTGTACGAATACGAACAGAAAACCGCTAATGTGTGAATGGAGCCTTATTCTTATTCAGAATACTTATAATAGTGTTAGCTTGGATATTTCTGCATTATTTGCTTCTGACATCTCTGATCAGGCCACTCCTCTAAGCTGCCTAATTTTACCCGTACCATTTTCCAATTTCAGTTTTTGTCTGCTTTGTAACCTAGCACTGAGCTCTGGTATTTTAGTTTCTCAAGTCCCACATAATGATGACAAATCTATGAACATTATTACTGCACTGGGAGAGGATTTAACCCTTCAAGAAATGTAAACAGTGAAAAGGTAGTGTGGAAAAGACGACCTCATATTTCTATCAAGAAGGGTCACTAGTATTTAAAGGATTTTCAGCTTAACCGGAAATCTCCTGTAAATGTGACTTATCATTATATAACCATGAATAATCATAAAATAATGATTATTTTTTCATCAAAATTGTATTTTCTTTTCATACGGGCTTTTGTAGGAATATTTCCAGCTGTGAAAGCAGAAGGAAGAAATATCAAACACTTTTTTTTAGAAAGTTCTGTTATTCTTTAAAAGTTAGATCCTCTCTGATTCTTTGGCATTCATTCTACTAAGAAAGATGGTTGATACCAGCATTATGCCGGAATAAATGCATGTAGGGAAAGGTAAGTAAGAGGATAAAGAAAGAAATAAAATCCAAATATCTGATCTCTAAGCAGGACTGCAGTGTGGTCAACATGGGCTCAACCAGCTGCCAGAGGATATGTGCTATTATATGTAAACACACTCCATGGTAACCTTATGTGGAGGCTTAGCATGTCACGTCATCTTGTTTTTTTAGAACGTCAATGTGCTATGGTTCATTTCAGTGCAAGAATCAATATGATTTTCCTTTACAAAAGCTGAGGGTTTCAAAAATAAATTCCTGTCAGGTGTTTAAATAATAGGGATTTTTGTACTCCAAGGTTATGCATATGAATAACCGATGGAAAGATTTATACGGGTTTACAATGTGAGTTTGCCAGTTGCCCTCAGTTAGGTTTGTTCACCCCAATGGCATAAGGTAAAGTTAGGACAGTACTGCTAGTCCGCCTTTTTCATGGCTCTTCTTTGCTGGTTCTCAACAAACTTGCATTTACATGAATTTATGGGAAAAATCCAAACACTGGTCATGTATTTTCTCAAGCATGTTTTATTTATGGATGCTAATTAAAAAAATTAAAACCTTGCAGCTTTTCAGTGTGCCCAGAGTTATATACCTGATGAATGGTCCCATATTCATATAACTGTTGCTGGTTTTCATAAAGACATGGATCTCAGACTTGTGTATTAGTGTATAGTGTATTAGTACTTCTTTCTGTTTAGGTTGAGAGAAGCTATCGGTGAAGTCCTAAGGGGTGATTCAGAGGCGCATGATTTGCCACACGGTCATGTGTTTATTAAAGTGCGGGTACCAGTGAACTTATTGACAAGTCACTGTGACACTAAGTACTCCCTTAAATGTAAAAGTTTATTCTCCTTTAAAGAGGACCTGAACTTGTCCAAAGAAAACAATATGCACCAGCACCACAGAGCTCATCATAATGTGGTTCTTCAACTTAAATCCATAGGGGAAGAAGGCTGCTGTCCTCAAGTCCACTGGGAAGTATCCTCACACCGCATGCAAAACAAACAAACAGACAGCGCCTTCTCCTTGTGTTTTTACGTTTATTAAATGCGCAATAAAAAGTAACATAAAAAACTAACCACATAAGGATATAGGAATGGGCAATGAGTTAAAAAGCAGGTACCAACAGAGAACCGGCTATCTGACACGTTTCAAGGGAGCGCCCCCCTTCCTCAGAGCTCTTGAGGGCCCGAACTTGGAAACTACCCACAAAGGCAAAGGACTAGTCACCAGTATTGCCTGTAAGCTCTAGGCAGCTGATTCATATTCCTGTTACTGACTTATTATGCCTTGGGTATCTGGGTGGAGGTGGCCATGTTCATAGCGGATAAGGCTTCTCTTCCATACAGTCCATATATCAAAGCTGTCCCCCTGGATAACTGGTCATCAAATGAATAATCAAAAAACAGTATATGAGTTTGAAAAAGCGCAGGTCCACAGAATAGATAAAACAAAGGTATGGCTTCCTCTTCAGCAATCAGCACAGTTGTGACATCATCATCATTTCACTGCAAATCTTGTAAGGCTAGCATTCCGAGGCAGAAGTATCTTAGACAATCTCACGTTGCTGATATATATGAGGCTAAAGGCACAGGAGTGCCCATGTATAGTCGCATATCAGTAAGTGCATAACTCCTTCCAAAAGGCAGCCTACCACTTGCATCAGGGCTGAAACCTCTTGAGATTGATTACTGAGACAGGGCAATGTGATGTTTTCAGGAACAGCAGTCTGATGGCTCCTTCTACCACCTGTAATATTTATGCATTGAATAGAGAAGCACAAAGACCCAGTGATGGGATCACTGAGTCTAAAATAAGGTATGAAAACCAAAAAGATTTATTTAAAAATATCCTTGCCAGGTTTATGGTGTGGGAGAATAAACCAGCAAAGACAAAATATAAGCAAATTAAACTTCAGCTTTAACATTTCTACATTCTGTATTTCTTCTTCCATGCACATATTGAATGTTTTAGTTTAAGTCCACTTAAAGGTGTTGTTATTAACTAGGGATCATTGTTGAAAATCTAAAAGATCTGGTTATGAAATCCTTTTTATCTGAGGCACTAGTCCATCCAATCAAGAACCGCTTGTTATTTCAGGTAGTTATTAATGATGGGCAAACTTGCTTGGGTTCAATTCACGGATGGGATCAGCCAACAGTTCAACAGTTGCAAACTTTATTGCAAACCACATTGAAGTCAATAAATAAATCTTGAAAATCAGTTTGATCCATTGTCATAGCTGATTGTCAAACAAATGGCATAGGGTGCTGGCCACAGCTTTGGGGGATATGTACCAATGCAAAAAAACAAAAATATTATTTTGCTGGGACCCCCATTTTGATGGACCCCCATTTTATACAACTTCGGTCTCTATGCTTCAGAGATGGCTTTAAACTATAAGTGTAATAGAATAGGGATGCACCAATACCGGTATTTCAGTATCGAGTACGAGTACCGGTTTTTTTTTCCAGTACTCACCGATACCCAATACAGATACCGGAAGTCCCATTAAGGAAGCCAGGCGGTGTGTAAAGATTCGCCACCCAGTTTCCTGATTAGCAGGGAAGCTGTCCCCATGCTTTTCGTCACTAGGTGACGAGAAAGCATAGAGCCAGCTTTCTGGCCAATGAGGAAGCCGGGCGCCGTATAATGACATGGCACCCGGCTTCCTGATTGGCCAGCTTCCCGACCAATCTGGAAGCTGGGCAGGGAGTCATTACACGCTGCTCAGCTTCCTGATTGGCTGGGAAGCATGGCCAATCAGGAAGCCGGCAGCGTGTAATGACTCGCTGCCCGGCATCCTGATACTAGAAGTATCGTGCTAGGCATCGGAGCATTTGGGCGAGCACTCGCCCAAATACTCGGCATCGATACTAGTATCGGTATCGGTGCATCCCTATAATAGAACATTATGATCCTTGGGGACAGTGTCAGTGACACTGTATTCTTGCATAACATAATTTGTATAAGTATTTTTTTTTACATTTTACATTATTCCTTGGCTTTATTTATAACAAATTTAAAACATGATTAAGAACATGTTGGCCATTACAGAGGTTTACACATAACAAGTATGGAACAAAACAATCATATACATTTCTTTGCAATAATTCTCAGGCTTGAACAGATTATGAGTCTCAGTAGGTTCTATGCGTTTTGCAGATAAGTGCCTCTTAAGGAACTTTTTATGAAAGTCCCAACTTCCTATGCGATCTGGTATAAGGCCAAAAGCGAACTCCAGATGAGAGATGAGTTTCACAGACCCTCTTCTCTCATCTGGAGTTTGCTTTTGGCCTTATACCAGATCGCATAGCTAGTTGGGATTTCCATAAAAGGTTCCAGAAGAAGCACTCATCTGCAAAATGCGTAGAACCAATTGAGACTCATTATCTGTTCAAGCCTGAGGAATATGGCCATAGCATTCATGTGTTGCTCCCACCAAGCTTTGTGGTTAACAGCCATGTGTCTCCTCATGCATATGGTACCAAAATTGCTGGTAAATTTACCATGATACATTACAGGCAGGCAGGAAAACCACTAAAGTCCTGTCTCTAGCACATGCATGAATAAAGGCCCAGGCTGTTGAGCCCTGCAGAGCAGAAGTAGGGAAACCAGTGGCATGCATCTGTGGGTCTGTGCCCTCTGGATGAATAGGACAGCTTCTCCCTCCACTCTGCCCCTCACTAATTCTATTGCACACAGACAAAAGGATGCAGGGAGAGCTGACTTTTATAGGGAGGGGGTAGACACATTTTCTAAACCCTATTATTGGCCAAAATGTTCACCTGACCAGAAATCACAGAACAGGCAAAGCATTCACATTGGTGCCTGGACAAACTTGCCCATAATCTCACCATTTGGGCTAACGACGAACATGCAAAGTTCGTTGTAAACCCAACTCAGCAGTGAACACAAAGCTCATTCCTAGTAGTCATATTGTATCTTTATGTGATTTATTTTCAACATTCCTGGAACTCTCCAGTAACACTCAGTCTGACCAGGAAACATTTTTAATGGTCACAAGTGTTATGTAAGCTTCAGAAGCCCCAGTGAATGAACTACAACCTTTGATCAAATGTTATGTGTGGAGTAAAGCACTGAAAGATAAAAACTCCCTTTAAATTACAGTGTTTTCTCAAAACCTATGACCCATGTGTTCATTTGTTAGAGTCTAAGAGAACTTAGCAAAAGGCTTGGATAAACTAATGAAAATAATACTAGAGAAGGCTTAGAAAGACTTAATAATATAAAATGAGATTATGTGATATTCTATTTGGCAGTAGCATTTGAGGTTAACATCATGTTAATATGTTCCTAAAATATTTAACATTATCTTTATTCTCTAGGAAATTTGGCTATTTTTGTGATATCTGATGTGTATGTTTTTTCACAAACAACATAAGTGTCCCAAATGAGGACATAGGATGCAGGTAAAACAAAAAATAACTGCTGCTTATAAGGTTTTCATGAAAAGCATATTTTTACAGAAGCTATCCTGTATGGTGAATGAAAAAAATTGTGCAATAATAGCCTCCAGCTATTATGAATCAGAAAGAGTTATGCATAATGCAGCAGGAAGAGTAAGACTGGATCGCAAATAGGCAAATATGGAAACTCTTGTGGAGATGTTAATAACTGAAGGATACAAAAGTTAGGAGGTGATTTAGCCCACCATAAGTAACTATAAATGTTGATTCAGGGCCCATTCACACCATGTCCGTATCAGATCCAGACTGTTACGTTTTTCTCCCGCACCATAAGTGCATCCCAATGTATTTGTATGGGATTTCTGAGCTCTGTTCACTGCAGTGCACTCCTTTCCAGTGCAGGGAAAAAAGTACATTTTCTCTGCTCTGGAACACACTGTAATGTAAATGCAACAGAATGAAATAAAAAAAATGGGGGGCTATGTAAAAATAACACATATTACCTTTGAGTAGACACACAAGTGAATGAAAAAACATTTCTGGATGTGCCTACAAGTCCTCATATAAAGTCCAAAATTGACCCTTCGATTTTCTTAGCTTCAAGGGTGGGTGCACCCAAAAACGAAATGTACTGTGACCTAGTTTTCTCAGGATTGAAATAGTCATCACAAAGAACATGCCTGCATACAAATTAAACATGTCTGTCCACCAGCTTACTCACATAAACAAAGGGAAGTGCTAGGAAGTGAAGCAGGAAGTAACCTCAGAGAATAATCTGCATAATGACAGCCCAAAAACATGTTAAAAAAGCGCTGGAATGCACCAAAACCACAACACAAATGCACGGCACTGCATTTGCAGAACGTGTGCAGATCTGGTCCAGACATGGTGTGAATGGGTCCTAAAAGTGTGTCATTCAGCCTCAGTCTTATCTTTCTTGAGGAAGAACCTTAAAGGAGAACTATGGGGAAAAACACTGACCCCATAGTTCTCCTTTAAAGTAGGCAAACTGTAAAATCCACAGATGAAATAAATACATGGTAACTGTTTTACCTGCCAAAGTTCTAAGATTTACAGATAGCTGTCACACAGCACAGTCCTGTCTGGCGGGGTAGAAAACCTGTTTTTTCTGTTCTGCAGGCCCCCAGCCTGTGACTGAACAGTGAAAGAAGAAGGAGCAGACTAACGAGTTTATCCCTGTCGCTTTCTCCTTCTATCAGCATGTCTTCTGTAGCCTTTACTCCCTGTCTGAGCTATGCTGTACAGGGATTGCGATGGGCTGATATCAGGCCAAATTAAGGTATGTACACTGCTTACATTTAATTATATTGTAATAATATATTAACCAGTTGCCGTCTGCCAGTAGAAAAAAAACGGACGGACGGCTGACTCGCATCAGCGGGTTGCCGTCTCCAGACAGCATTTTTTACCTGCTTGTTGTTGTGACTCGCTGTATTCTTGTCACATATATGTTGGCAAAATTTGCAGCGGGGTTTTTTGCATTGTACTGTGCCATTCTATGTCCGTTCCTCTTCTGGGATCAGCTTACTGCATACCAATCTTCTTCTCAGGTGACAAGAATATGTGACAAGAATACAGCGAGTCACAACATCAAAATGTACACCATTAAGGGATCATACTCATGTACATCTGCTAACGTGGTTTATATGATACAGTGTTCAGCATGTGACAAAAGCTGTTACATTGGTAAAACTGGCCTTAAGCTGCATCTCAGGATGAACCTACATTGAAATCCTGCAAAGTTTTTAATACTTTGAAATATATATTTTCTATAGTTGTTTGTGTTTTTTTTTTACTTTTGTTTTGAATTGGATCAAGAAAGCAAAGATCTCTTTTACCAGTTTACTATGACAAGAGGCAGCCAGTTTACGAGATAAGTTGCCCATATTCCTTAAAGTAGTATTAAAGTCTTTGGCTAGTAACCAGTAGATATATGCCCCAACATAAAAAAAAAAAAAAAGTTGGCAAATACCAACAAACTTACTTGTGTCAGCACCGCTCCCGGTTGCAGAAGTAAAGGCTCCCGAACGCTGTGAAGGAAGAAGTGTGGGCGGCGCATGCGTAGTACAGATCACCAGAAAGGGAGCGGAGGAGAGTGACACTAAAACTCATTGGACGCAGCCGGGCATACGGGAGCATGCATGCTGGACAGACTCAGTGGGACATTAGGAGTCTGAGCTGGATCAGAGACCGGCGCTGGAGGGACTGTGGGAAAATAAGTGGAAGGAAGGAGCTGTTCGGATCAAGAGGCATCAGATAAGGTAAGGTCTCAAAGCAGCATTGGGGAGCGGGAATCTTCTGCCTTTAATGTCACTTTAATATCCCCCATGCATTTTCACCTCCTGTTGGCCAGGAGATGCAGAAATGTCCTATAACCTTCAGCATAATTTTGCTATTTTAAGAGGCCATTCTTGCTTCTTTTCAGGTATGAAGGGTATTTAATTTATGTTGATGGGCAATATGTTGGTGGGAATATGGGCTGATCTCAATATAGCACCCTCCATGCTATAGTTATACCAATCGGATGTGCTAGGCTATTATTACTGGTTTGAAAAAAAATATCTTAAAACAAAACCAAAGTCTTAAAAAGGAGGTAGAGTTTTTTTTGGTAGAATAAACTTTGTATGTCTCTTTTTGCCAAAACAATTCCTTATTTTTTTCCCTAGCGGTGTTTTCTTTTGTGCACACTGCCAAATATGGAGCTGGGTTCCAGAATAATGTCATTATTAAGGGTGATGCACAGGAGTTTCATCATCAGTGGCCACTGGGTTTGGGAGACCCCATGAAGAACATGGCAGAGGTGTTGATTAGGGATAAGTTCAGGATTGGACCAATCCTGAACTTATCCCTAATCAACACCTCACTGAAATTGAGCTCCTCCAAACCCAGAAGTGATATGGGACACCAACATATGACCATATTAGGCCAATTACATCACAGCATTTCATCCCTTTGCTTACATGCAGCTGTGGGCAGGGAATTCACCAGCTGCAGCTGATTGGGCAGCAGCAGAAGGATCTTCCTTCTGTGTTTGGAGGAGCTCAGTTTTAGACCACGTTACAGTCCAAATCTGAGTTCATCTCTAGTGTAGATGGAGCATCAACAAGAAATGAAGACCTGTCAGCTTTAGAGGAGGGTAATGTAAGAGGTAAGTATTCCATAATGTGCAAGTATGCTGTGCATATTTCCCCTAATGGCAAGTGCTCACTAACCGCAGTCCTGCTTTAAAAATAAAGAAGTAACAGCAGATCGAGCTAATGCCCAGCTCAGTGGATTTTGCATTATTTGTGCATCTCTAGCTGCTAGCATAAGCATCTTTTGTAAGTATTAAGGGACAAGCCATGCTTTATAACTGACTCTGAACTAGAAGGCACCCTATTTCTGTCAACAGACTGCAGTTCTGAGTTTCAACCCACAAACTTGGGCTTGGTTAAACAGACCTCGGGTTGATTCCAAGCCAGTTTAAATCCTTCTTTATTGCTCTTTAAACCACATCTAAACCTAAGTGTGTGGTACACAATTTTCAGCCATTTGAATTGCTTGCAGTAACCATTCCAAGGTTCCTGGTACATATTTGTGGCCAGAAAATGTACATAACTCCGAAACACCTCACTAGAGAATTAGTGTAACTGACAGACAGTTTATTATGCATGTTTCTAAGTTTTAGTTCTCAAGAATAAAAACAAACAGGATATACAATAAAATCACTTTGCAACCAATAACAAAACCTATCCACTAATAATGTAATATTATAATATAATACAAGAAAAAAATTTAATAAGATTAGCATATGATTGATAATATTTGACAAAGGTTCATTTTACTTTTTTGTCATTTTTCATTGTTATTCAGAATGAAATTTTATTTACAGTTAACATTACTTTAAATCTAACAATATATGTATATTTTTACCTATTCTACCCTAAAAAATGAATAGTATCACGTACTGCACCTATCATCATTGTAAAATAAAATCATGCCTGTAACCATATTAGTAAAATATTCAATAAATGGGCAAAGATACCCCAAGGTGTCTTTAAACGCAATATGCATATGAGTACTACAAAAAAATGCAACTGGGTGACCAAATAAGAAGAACAACAGAATTAAAATGAAACTGCTAGTGGAATAATGATAAGCACATTGGTTTGAAAACTAGGCAGATCAGTCAACTGTAAATGTTTGATTCTCCTAAATATATGCACTCAGATGTGTCCGATCAGAGAATGATACAAATCAGGAAGCACAATTGCCAGAATTCCTAAATTATGTAATTCTCTGCACATGAGACAATCCACTTGCAGATATTCAGAAGAATAAAAAAGATGAATCCACAATATTCTTGATTCAATGATTCCTAACAGGACTTAGTACAAACCTAGTTTTAAAACTGGCAGAACTTGATTTTATGTGTTGCAAAACTGTCCTGACAGACTGAATCTGATTTATGTATATGGATGAAGAACTCCATTTCTCAGTCATTGCATTTAAAAAATCCCTACTTCTGTGCTGTCACACATGTACAAAATTACTTTCTGTGGTCACAAAACTGTTGGAACCATTTGCATTTTGGTAGCAACATAAACCCAAAATAAAATGGGTTTATAAGTGCACAAATTAAAAAGAAAATTAGTAAACTAACTGTGATTAGTAATATTAGTAAATAATAGAATTATTAAAATGTATTTTCTGCACGCAAAGTTATTACTCACATTACAAAATGTTGTGACTGTAACACACAAGAAAGCACATAGTAGGAAAGGACACATTTTTGGCATTACATCAGTTAATAGTGGTGTGCATGTGACACACTTATAATTGAAGGACATCACATATGTAATCTCTCTAGAGTTAATGTGGACCTTTACCCCCTTTCATCAAAAATCACTTCAGCATGCAGCTCTGTATGCTGATATGAAATCATGTTACATTCATTAGTTAAATACAAATATTTCTATTTTACTTACAATTACTGGTTTTCCACTTCTTGGTCCTCTTAGGCAGTAGTGATGTAGCCTGTGCCTAAGAGGTGCATCCTGGAAAGGTTACATCACATTGCTGGGAAATCTCATATGTAATCTCACAAGATCTCAGGGAAAAAGATGAGATAATGTACACATGTCACATGTGTCAGAGTTCCAGGAAGTAAAGGGAGATATATTGATCTGCCCTTAGTAAAAATGGCCACCGGGAGAATAATTGTTTAGAAATATAATATATGCAAAAAAAATTAAAATCTTGCAATTATCTATAACTATCTGTTTGTAGATTGTTATTATTAAACATTTCTAAAGGTGACTTAGTTGTCATTTTAAAGATAGGGGTGATGTTCCCCTTAACAAACATTTTACATTTGTATTGTATCTTTAGTGGCAAAATGTATAAAGAAGGGGAAAGGAGTATACTGAAGAAATGTAAGCTCAAAGTATATGTAAACCCAGTGACTAATAGCCCATATAATCTTTGACAAATTATTGTCATTTTAAAAGTATATTTTCAATATTTTTATTAAAAAAACTACCTGATAATCCTGCCATTAAGGTCCTTGTTCAGGCACTTTGTTAGGATCCAGAGCGCCTCTAGGTGGCGCAGGAGCTGAGACATGCAGCTCCAGTGCTCACCTGCGGGTGTTTCCCAGCTGCCAGTACTTAGCCATCACCTGGTGCTTCCTGGGAGGATATTTAAACCTTCCCTGCAGTCAGGATGATGGCTCAGTATCATTTCCTGAAACTTGAAGCCTGAGTCCCCAGTTCCAGAGAATCCTGCTTTCCGTCCAGAGTCCTGTTACCAGTCCTGTACCTTGTTTGTGTCCCGAGCCCGGTTACCCATTTGTAGACCTGCCTTTCCTCTTGTTGCGATTACCTGCTTGTCCTCTTGTTGCCATTACCTGCCTTTCCTCCTGTTGCCATTACCTGCTTGTCCTCCTGTTGCCTTTACCTGCTAGTAGTCTGGGTGAGGTTACTTATTTATGTTTGCTTTTGGGTGTTGTTTAGTTTGCTGTTGAATAAACTGTATATATAACATTCTGCCCTGTCCGGTGTGGTCATAAGTGTTTGGTCTGCCTGTGTGGGTACCTGCGCAGGTGTGGGGTCACCTGTGCCGGTATCCCTGACACACTTCTTGCTCGTATAGGGTAACACTGACCTCCTCTCTGTCTCCCCATTTTTTCCCCCAAGAAAAAAGAGCATACGTTATTTGCAAAGAAAAACAACAGCCAGACACACATATATAAAATTATTTTTTGGGGGTGAAATACACTTTAACATATGCAACTGCAAAAAAATTGCTTTAACTTAAATGTTACAACAAAAACACAACATGTGTACGTCTTGAAAATGCGCTATAGTTTCACTTAAACATGAGCAAATATAGCAACCAGATACTATACAGTATACTACATATAGTACATACGCAGTAGCTGTGCATAGCAGATGGTTAGTACTATGTCCTATCATGTTATGGCTACAGACCACATATTTATGGAGATCCCTTCCTAGCTAAAGGCTATTTCTTTGCTTTGTCAATGCACCCTGACGGGCAACACACACACAAAAAAAGAGCATTTTTGTTTTCTCGGTAATTGCTATGATTCACCTATGACTTTGCCCCCAGTAGTATCATTGTAAATGTCAAGCCTAATACAAAGTCTAGTTAGAATTTAATTATACTTCTATAGTTGGTAGTGCTGGAACCATCCTCAGGCTAAGTAAAGTGATACTGAGACTTATGTATACTCTACTGGACAGAAATAAATGGAAAAAGAGGACATTTTGGAGTTACAGTTACATTACAAGCCATACTTTATGTTATACTACTGTGTATTATTTAACAGTCAAGAGTTTTCTGCTTTTTTTTTAAGTGACTAAGTCACAAAAAAAGCAAAGGGGAAATGTAACAAATCATTGTAGGTATAGCTTCTGTAAATTGTACTTTATTATTCTAATTTGTTCCACGGTGATAAAATCAACTAAAATGTATAAAAAAATAAGTAATAATTTTGTACAAAACACCCATTTTTCTGTAGATTCATACATTAACAAATAAACTCCACTTTTGTTAAGAAAAAAAAACAATCTTCTTCTAAAGCCAAACACTGACACCTTTTGGCATTTTTATAATAAATAATAGATGACTGAAAATGTAAATGCAAAAGGTTATTTTTACTAAACTTAAATCACAAGTAAAGATGTCCATGAGCTGGAGAGAGTCCAGATAACGGAAAATTGTATCATACTTACCAGTCATTTTCCTTTCCTGGTGCCTATCCATGGCAGCATACCATTGATATGGCTCCGCCCCTTATCCCTTATCCCTTCCCACAGGACCAGCGTAAATCTATAAAAGAGAGAGAGAGAGATCCCCCCTGTAACTATATCACATCCAGAACAGGAGGGTTGCTATGCTGCAATGGATAGGTACCAGGAAAGGAATATTACTGTTAAGTATGATACAATTTTCCGTTTTCCTGGTGCCTCCATGGTAGCATACCATTGATAAATAACGAGCTGACTGGTGGGTTACTGCAATATTGCTCTTTCAATTAATCAAACAAGCCTGGATGGCTTGTCTGCAAAAGTCCACGGTAGTCAGGACCCCTGGGTCGATCCTGTAGTGTTTAATAAAGGTGTGCTGTAAAGACCAGGTTGCAGCTTTACAGACCTTTTCGATTGACACCCTCGCCTGAGAGGACCAAAACGCTGCCACCGCCCTATTAGAATGAGCCATCACCCACCTTGGCAATTGCCTGCCTGCATGTTCGTAAGCCCTCCTGATCACTTTAACAATCCAAGAAGAGATAGTTCTGGAACTCGCCTCTTTCACCCTGCCCCCGGGAAGCAGGAACAGGTGCTCCGATCGTCAGTGAATGCACTCTTTTGGAAAACTTACCCTTGAAGTTGGTCCCTTTCCTTGAAGCGGTTGGCAGGTCTTGCGCAAGAGGTGAACGGCTCATTGCAGAGGAAGTAACAATACACACCCGAAAGATAACTGTAAAGGACTACAGAGGGATAGGTCAGAAGAAGACAGAGGAGATCTAAGATGTGTGCCCTGGAACCTACTCACCCCAGCAGACAGGAACTGGTCCCAAAAAAGAAACGATCCGGACGAATCCCAACCCCCACCTGCAAGGATGGCATGTCCCAGCCTTTCCCTTATAACAGGGCTGTAATCTGCCCAGCCTGCACCTCACCAGCTCCCTCCCACCGCCCACAAATCCAAAAAAGGGCATCAGCCCTCAACAAAAATGGCCCCTATCACCGGTCGAAACTGCACATGCGCGAATGAAAAAGAGGTTGAACTCGATGACGTCAGCGACCCGGCCGGTAAAAATCACAGAGAGAGCGACGCCGCACCTAAGAAGCAGCCACCATGGAGGCTGAGAGGAAGTGAAAGACGGGTTAAAGGGGTAAGAAACTGAGACAGGAGAGGGGAAAGACTGCAGAAGGGAGAGGGGGAGAAACAAAAGGTAAAAAGACAGGCGAGGGGCATGACTGCAGAAGGGAAGGGGAGAGAGACAAAAAGTAAAAGGACACAAGAGAAAAAGCCATTACACGTTCACCACAATAGCCATCTATGAACCTGATTAGGACATATGGGATGGAGAGAGAGAAAGGCCGCCAAGACCGCCAGAAGGAGCTCCCAGACCTAAATGACGCATTGAGCAGTCGAGGTACTGGGACTGCACCTGGGAGAGGCATGAACCCAGGTGGAACTGCGTCGATTTAAAACACAGAGGTAGGGACGACATGCCACTGGTGCAGGTCAAGAGATGTGATATAGTTATAAGAATGCAGGGGGGATCTCTCTCTCTCTTATTGATTTACACTGGTCCTGTGGGCAGGAATAAGGGGCCGAGCCATATCAATGGTATACTGCCATGGAGGCACCAGGAAAAGTGCAACAAAGCTAATAAAGAGGTTAGAGGACCTAAACTATGAGGAAAGACTGCATGCATTAAACTTGTTCAATCTTGAAAATGGGGAGACTGAGAGGGTACATGATATTAATGTACACATTGTTTAATGTGATAGGATAATCAGTAATAAACTGTTTACTGAAAACAAGAGGCCACCACTTGAAATTGGAAGAAAAAAGGTCTAATCTGAAACTGCGAAAGGGATTCTTTATTGTAAGAGCTGTGAAAGTGTGCAACTTCCTTCAACAGACAGTGGTTTCAGCTAGGAGTATGGAATCATTCAAGACCCGTCTAGATACTATTATCAGAGAGCAAGATATACAGTGGTACAAGTAATCTTAGTAACTCAAACACACACAGAACCAACTACAGGAGTTGAACTCGATGGGCTTGTGTCTTTATTTAACCTCAACAACTATTTAACTATAAATAAATATATTTATATAGCTATTTTAATACATTTTAAACAAAAGCTGAGTTCTGCAATGTAGTACTTTCATTGTACATTGTAGGATGATACCTAAGAAGTGAGACAAACTAGCATTTAACATCTTAGGGGTGAAACAAACAGTTGAGCACCAGTCACTTTGATATTTTCTCTAGTATATTATATATTAGCTCAATTAAATTTTGTATAGTGGGTTAAGGGGGCAGGATACCCCAAAAAACAGCAACATATCCCATGCTTTCTAGTATAGCTATACTTATAGTGGCTCTTTAAAGGAGAATTATGAGGCAAGTGATTTTCACTTAGCCTCATAATCTGAGCCGACCTGTGACAATGAAACTGTCACGGGTCGGCTCAGTAGATTGGGAAGTGAGCGAACACATACCATCGCTTGCTCACTTCTTGATCTATCCCTGCAGAGAGCCGTGACTATCACTCAGGGGGGCTGTTGCTCGTGGTATACTGAGCTTTGGGTCACGGGAGAACGCTAGTTTGTGTTCTCCCGTGACCCGTAGGAGAACTATGGGGAAAAGCCCTGACCCCATAGTTCTCCTTTAAGTACAGCCAGGTAAGAAGCAATAGCTCTATGAGAGACGTGTCACTGTGAGCTTTGTGTGATGATAGGATGCAATGACTCTGTGGGAGAGAAGTCAATGTCTTTAGCAGACTTTAAATAGTAGTTGGCCCTTTGAATGTTCCAACTTAGGTTGCAGTAATGATATATATGAGAGCAGTCACTGAACCTTAAAATGTCAAGTAATGAGCTCTCCACGCAATGTCCATCCACTAGTAGCTTATCCCGAGCTGTCCTGTTCTCTCTTATAGCAGACATTCTCTGAAGATGCTCTGTACTGGTAGCCACCTACCTGTTCTAGTTTCTTTTTAGATGCATCAAATAGTTTTCCTCATTTATTGGCCAAGGCAGATAAATATTCATAACCTCTACCTTGTTACTTGTCACACTAACTACTGGAGGCAACTCAACAGCAGCTGGCCACAATAATCAATGCCCTGACCTTTGAAAAAATCTAGAGAGCACAGAAAATATAAACAATGCTTAGGCTGGTTATACACTATCTGCAAACAACAATAAATGTGGCTAAGGACACTCCAGTTGAAGGCAAAGTATCTACATCTGTAATACATAATACAAGCCATCTTCTATATAAATGAATTAAAAATAGGACATGTGCCATTCATTTAAATATGTATAGGACACTGTTCATGCCATTCATTTTAATGCCTTACTACAAATAGATTTAGAAAATGACATTTTACAAATTAGCACTGCAGTTTGTGCATGATAATGTAGTGGTTACAATCATCTATTTGTAGGAACAAGGTCTTGGGTTTTAATCAAACCAAAAGCCTAGCTGCATATATTTGTCCAAGTTATATATTGTTTCTGTTGTGCAAAATGTCCCTTGACCTTATAGCAACCATAAGATTTCCTGACAAAGAATAATAGATGTTCATATAGCACAAAGAGGCTCAACCTAAAGTCTGGCCATTATTTGCCAGACTCCCAATTGGATGGTTAATTGGGTACAGTTAGTCACACCTAAAAACGTAGGACATTAATCCTGGACAAAAAAAGGAATCTGACAGCTTGAAAACTTATTTCCCAGATATAGGCCAAAACCCATCCCATTTAGTTGGAAATGGATACAAATGAAATTAAGCAATGCTGATATGTAAAAGAAAAATCACAGGACCCCTAGAAAAATTATAAGTGTATAATGCAGTGGTAGATGAACAGTATTTATTACAATCTGTGGCACCGGTGGTCAGAGGTGGAGACATGTTATGCCACTATTTAGGGCTCCTACAGATAAACCTGTGAGGGTGGTGGTCATTGTAATTAAACAACACACAGGCTGTAGCAAGACAATCTGAATTGCTCAGCCCACAATCAGCATGTGCAGGCAGGGGTTTACAGACACGGATATTTCCCCATGGATGCTTCTATGCTGAACCTGTGCTTTTAATCAAAGATTAGAGACTTTTATTTGTGGTCAGTCATAACTAAGCTAGTTCTAGGGGCAAGATAGTGCACAGAAAATAAATCTGTGTTTCGCAACCCCTGAGCTAGCAATCAGATCAATATTTCAGTATGAGAGGAGGACTGACTAATATAGCCAATGAGAGAAATTACAATACTTTTTAGAGACATTGGCAAGGTTTTCTCTGCCCCCCACCTTTTGACATACAAATGTAAGTAAAATACAGCAAGTAAATCCTAGCTCTTGGTCTTGGACCAGCTATGTCAGAATAGAACAGCACTGCACAAAATAAACACTATGATTCTGTTTTATTAAAGTGTGATGTACAGAGAGGTGAGTGGAAAATTCAGTGAAGAGGAGTGATCCTGAGTCTGATTTACTAATGTAGGATGTGAGCTGAAGGGGACCTGCACTTGTGAGGTAGGAAGCCCATAACCTTTGAAGGCCCCCTGGGGGATAAATTGACTCAAAAGGCCATCATTAAATACATTAGCATGAAGAAAAAATCATCAGTCACTGAAGCACAAACAAACCTAATACTCTGCAGTGCACAAGAGGTCTTTCCTTCTACCTCCTTCTGGGTAGTAGCCCCACTACAAGCTAGAACATGCTACAATGAAGTAGATCAGAGCTCATATAACATTGTCAACCACAGTTGTTCTAGAATAGGATATTTGGTCCGAAGGATCGGCCGAAGCTACGGCTAGATCCTTCGGCAGCTTCGTGAATAGACCCCTAAGTATCTCACTACTTCCTTATCTTATCCCCCTTAGATACCCTCCCTGGTCCGTGTTCCCCCTTGAAAGGGGAACTTCAAGATGAAAAAAACAAGCCCAGTTGTCTCGCAGCTTAAGGATGTCTTCTGTTTTTCACTATACCTGCTAAACCTTCTTTTCTACCCATATTTCTCCTAATTGGAGGAGGTTTTTCTCTAGTCATTGAACAGAACCTTATTTATACAATACGATGATAGAAAAGCAGAAACATGCACCCCCTTACATGCTCACTGTAAAGTATATTTTAATGGGGGGAAAAAATATGCCGTACATATCTGCAATAAAATCACATTTGCCTGTGCTTTATTCCTCTATAGGCCTTTATAGGCCTTGTAAAAACAGAAAAATACCTGTTTTAGAAATACACTCATGTCCTGTTGTGGGCAGATACAACACAGCTGTTTTGTAGAATGAGTGGCGCCAGTCCTGCCCAGAGTTTTTCGCATTACTCAACCACTACCACTCTCAGATCTCTACAGTATAAAAGCTAATTGTTCTGTAGTAGATAAGAACATTGAGGGCTAAATATCTTCTTAGCCCTCCTCTTGGAACAACACAGGAAATGTGCAGAGGACTCAGGACATCTTTGAAATTTCTAACAAGATCAAAAGTTGTTTTTTTTCACTTTTTATGCAGAACTAACAAAATCCTTCCAATTGTATCTCTACAACATCAAAAGGGAGCAGGTAGATGTTCATTGTTAGGGTTTACCTACCCTGCTGTGTAACCTGTTAGATGCCGATCTGAATGGAGAAAAAGCTGTCAGCTTCAGATATGAAGCTGACAGCTTTTTCCTCCATAATTCTAGGTGAGGCTCTGCCTCACCTGCTTCACTGGTGTAGAAGAATTTGAAGAAATGGAGATGCCTCTTCATGTATGTTTGATGGTAACATGGGTTCACATTAGCTCACTTCACATTTTGGTAAATATGTTTTTTCCCCTAAAGTTTAATGCACCTTAATTCACTTCAGTGCAATTCATACTTTAGAAAATCAGGCCCCATATTTAAAAGCAGACTTCTTTAAAGGAGAACTATGGGGTCAGGGCTTTTCCCCATAGTTCTCCTTAGGGTAACGGGAGGACACAAACTAGCGCCCTCCCGTTAACCTAAGCTCAGTATACCACGAGTATACTGAGACGCCGGAGCGGATCCCGACTTTCACAGGTCGGCTAGAACTATGAGGTGAATGAAAAGCACTCACCTCATAGTTCTCCTTTAATCAGAATGTCTTCTTTCCATTTTCAAGAAGAGCTTGCCTTTCAAGCTCTTACTACGCTTATTGCATGCTGTGCCCATAACATCATCGATATAAAATATTGCAATGCGGAAATTCTTTTCATTCGACATATAAAACAAAAGTAAAACTCCATCCTGATTCACACAACGCACACAGCAGACATTACAGCAGGATCAGTTGAGCACAAGCTAGAAAACTCTTCAAACGTTTTACTCATTCAACTATTTCAGAGAGGATTTCAACTTACTGAGCTGTGAAATAGCTTCATAAGGCTGAATAGTCTAAACCTGGGGAAGAGGAGGCTTTTTTTTCCAGATGAATTCAAACAATAATGGTACACACAAAGAAGAATATCTGAAATTGTACAATGAACATCTTAAAGCCTAAAACGGTGGGGAAAAAAAGGCTAATGGATTTATTTGTAATTATGCATCAATTTAACTCTTTCTTGCATCCTTTCTAAATATACTCTATTTTGACATCTGCTTGAATTTTGTTTATTTATTTGTTTTTGCTCACAAAAGATTGGTGCTTCCTTTTATTTATGCTTTTATCAGCACAGCATGGGTACATAATTACAGAGTATATTTTATACAAACATAAAACAATGCTGTTGGCATACACAAGCCAAAACCAGCTTACCACCTAACAATAGGTCTACTGTAACAAGCATCACATTACAGGAGGGTGGACTGGTATGTAGGTGTGTAAAAAAAAAAATCAACCTACATCACTAATACAAGAACTGACATGGTATAGCTACTACATAATACAACAAAAGTCACAGATCTCTACCTAACTGGTACCACTGAAATGAAATATTACAAATAACATTCATTTCATTCAGGATCAATATGAACATGCTGACAAGTTTTTCATTAAAGAGATGTGTCAAAGTGAGGCCAAATAACATTTCACCTTTGTAGTCTATTCTGACACCGAATTAGATGTTTTGTAATCTGGATAGAATTGATTTGAAAGGTAAACTTGAATGTTTTGGGGTCAGTTTTATATTATTAAAAAATATGTATTTATTTAAAAATTAAAAAAAGATTTAGTTTTTTTTATCTGTGTATACAGTTTTAACTGATGTTTTATGTTAGTTATTTTTAATTCGCTATCTCTTATTGTTTTGCAAATACACATAATACAGGGTGCATCCTTGACAATGGATTCACGGGCATGTAAGGAAAAGATGTTTCCTTTCATACCTGTTGTGTCCAAAAATATGAATGAAGACTTACAGATAGAGGGGGTGGGAGAATTAGTTACTGCCTTGACATTCACTTTTGTGTATAAATGTCCTCTTGTGCTATAGAGCTTTGTAAGCATAGTTAAAGTGTAATTTTTGTTTCCACCCCCATCTTCCCTGCCAGTTTGTACTCCATGCTCCAGCAAAGAAAAGAATTGAAGGCAGATTGTAGAATACGTAGGCTTAGTTGGGAAGTTTTTTACAAGCAGCTGTGCAGCACCGAGAAGCTGCATAGTTGTTATCTTGTTGAATCAGGTAGAGTTGAGAATAAGACTGATGGAGGGCTGGGGACACTACAACAATAGTGTCACTGCCACTTTAAGCATGAAGGAGAAACTGGACAATGTGTGAAAAGGAGCCTAAACCCCATTTATACCATCCTCCACTTGTTTTGCTCCATATAACGTATATAC
The DNA here is from genome assembly GCF_000935625.1 of Nanorana parkeri. Classification (NCBI taxonomy): domain Eukaryota; kingdom Metazoa; phylum Chordata; class Amphibia; order Anura; family Dicroglossidae; genus Nanorana; species Nanorana parkeri. Next base: position 593,703 of record NW_017306862.1, on the reverse strand, counting down.
CCTGGTGTGTGTTGTGTAGGGGCACTGCAATGCGTTGTTACAAGGCATTACACTGTTTACTTTCTTTGTAAATTCTTTATTTGTATCGCACAATAGCAAACATGCATACAAATTAACTTTTTTAACTTTAATGAAAGTTTTAAAAAACACTTTATTTAACCGTATGTACTTTTTTTAACTGCTCTAATTTTACAAAATTAGAGCAGTTATTTTACCCAAAATTGTTACCTGTAAAGTGTCCTGCATGCAAAGATACCACAAGTGTAGATAGATAGATAAAGCCCAGCGCAAACTGTTGGCGCTATATAAATCCTGTATAATAATAATAATAAGAGAGAGAGAGAGAAAGATAGACAGATAGATAGACAGATAGATAGATAGATAGATAGATAGATAGATAGATAGATAGATAGATAGATAGATGGAGCAGACTGAGCTTGCATAACATCCCACGTAAGGGCCTTTTCACACCAGTTGTGATGACTGGCATTTTTCCGCACTAGCTCTATCCTAGACACTGCAAGGGCACACACAAAACAATTCTTTTCTGTGTGCCCTGTTCACAATCCAATGTGGGTGTGATGTGCAGTCCATGGTGAAGAAATGCAGATTTGCTGCATTTTTACACAGCACACTGGATGGCACCGCAGAGTGTATACTTTGTGCCCTGACAATAAAGTTTTAAAAAAGTAAACAGCATTTTGTGTAACCATGCGTAATAACACTACACACCACTGACAACCAGTGTACAGCAGCCACACACTAAAAAGTAGTGCTTTATCATGTGGCTGGTATAAAAAAGGCCCTAAAGAGAAGAAAGAATTCAATACAGAGAACAAGAGTTTGCATTCTAATTGTTTAACTCTACTGAAGTAATTTCCAGAGTAACCAACATGGGGCATAAATAGATTACCAAACAATACAACATATTTCAAGCAGTAACCGAACCAGCAATCACCCCAAAAAAATTGTATTGTTACAGCAACCCTGTTAACCTAATTTACAGTGTACCTGTGACCAGGCTTTGCACATTCATGTATTTACATATTTACAGAGCTGGAGGGGGTGCTATGGCAGGAACACATTATGGTAAAACCATTGGGGGCCAGGACCAGAGTTTAATTCTACTTTAGGGACAAGACATTACAATATGCAGGCAATTACTAATAATGTGGCAAAGGACTAAAAATTTCCTGAGCTACTAGCCAGGCCTTAAAGTTACTCGCCACCAGCTGCCCTGCCTGACCCAACTCCATCCTGTCCTTTTTGTGCACATATGTCCTGAGTGTACCATGGGAACAAACTAATCATTCTCTTGCTAGACCAATGCCAAGCATAGCACAAACACACACAGCACAACACAACACATTGGGCATAACACAAACAAACACACAGGGCACAACGTGTACACAGCGCAACACACAGTGTACAGGACATTACACATACAGCCACAGCAAAAAACACAGGGCATTACACATACAGCCACAGCACAACACACAGGGCTTCCCCTGTATTGTGATGTCCGCGCAGTTACCGACCTTAGTAAAGATGGCCGCCGTCATGCAACCATCTTTAACATGGGAAGGCGCCCAGCTGTGAGCAGCAACATACCGGTAAGCTATCTGGGATCCCTCCAGGAGTTGGGCACTTGGTCCATGGCTGAATGCCTGACTCAATGGCTTCATTTACACTCGCGCCCACACAATTTTAACTCGCAAAAGTTGCCAACACAGCTCACTGAACCACTCTACCACACTTGACACTTGGCCTCCACCATGTGTTTAATCCTGACATGGTTATCTGGGATGACCCAGCCAATCATTTTGCAGATGTGAGAACCGTGTGATTGTAATGTCACACCAACTCTTTCACATAGGCTGTCTAAAGTAATTAATATATAGATTATTATTCACAAATCTATTAGAACATATAGTCTGATGCAAATCACTGCAAATCATTAACTTTATATGAATATATTCTCCTATTTGTACTGCCATAAACATCTGCTTACTTTCCATATATGTAAAAAACATATTATAAGGGTATGTTTATTGCATTTTCCATTACACAGCACAGAAATGAACAGTTTAATATTTTCATTGCAGCTTCTAAGTATCAAGCATAGAATGTAATGTTTATATATATATATTGGCATGATGTATTTTATTTATGTTTTGGCACACTCTTTTAAAGGCACAGACAATCTCCAACGGTTGATAAGTAAAAAGTCCCAGGATTTCCCGATGGCTAGCTGGAGAAGAGAATGTTGCAAATGTCTACTCTGTTTTTGCTGTGTTATTTTTTTGTTTGTTTCTACATTAATCTCTCTACTTGAAACATATTGGCTAGAGACAGTTTTGTGTATTTGTATATTAAAGGTAAATTTTAGGAGAACAAATGTAACTTTAGTTGTGTACAAGCTGGGGTTTGCTGGAGTGATCAGTGTCTATTTAGGGGGTTACAACAGCAAAACGTTTCCCAGCACACTCACCAGCCATCATGCAAAAAAACTTGTCTCACCGCTGAGAGACATCTTTTATTTCGGCGAGTCGGCGGGGGTCGTGCATCGTGATTGACGCTGGATTACATCGATGGAGCCATTTTCTTTTTTAATTAAAGGAACAGTCAAAAATTGACTCTGTTTTTTTTCAATTAAAGGATTTTATCAAAAGTCTGGGCTTTTTACTTACTATTTGATTTAACCCTTTAGTAAATGGGTAGGGGTATGAGTACCCCTTACTCATTCACAAGGGGGGTGTGGTGAAGAGGCCTTTGTCCCCATTGGCATGGGGACACCCTCCCAATGCTGAGGGCATGTGGCTTGGTAAGGCGCAGGGAGGGGGGGGCGCTCGATCGCCCCCTCCCCTTTCCTGCCCTGCCGGACCAGTGCTCAGGATCAAGGGTCTGGTAGGACTGTTAGGGGGGACCTTTTTTGTGGGGCTGGGGTTCCCCCTTAAAATTCCTACCAGACCGAAAGGGCCTGGTAGGGATTTTGGGGGGAACACCATGCACTTTTTTGAGTGTTTTAACTTGGGGGGTCCCTCCTAATATTCCTATACTCCTCTGGTATGAATTGGGGGGGGGACCTCACGCTTTTTTTTTTTCATCTTCTGCAAACTAAAAAAAACTAAACATTTTTTTTTCCTAATGTCATTTTGACAACATAGCTGAACTGGAGAGTGAGCTGAACTGGAGAATTTTCGCAAAACAGCTATGTTGTCCAAGACTGTTCACTTCTCCTGCCTTCTCCAAATTCTTCACCCTTTAGTGTATAGCCCCCTTAAATTAATTTACACATTGTAAGTCATACCACTCAGATATACAATTTTAGTTGGCAGCTCTTAGGGCTGCACTGGATGTAAAAAGCATACCTGGCATATAACACCAGCCCATATTAGTGTACATGACCTAGCTTTGCCAAAATGCGAGGGAATAATAATATGTATGTAATGGCACGGCCGCTATCTCAGTACTATTGTGAGACCAAAGAGCCATATATGTCAGTATACACACAGTGCCATATACACATCAGGATGCAAATGCATCAAGACTGGCCATACAAGGCCTGCATGTATTGCAGTAGATTTGAGTATTGCTGTAAAATAACAGACAGGGTCCAGTAGGCAAACAGAAGCCTATTACTTCAAATAATTTAACAGTGTAACAGAACAAGTGATGATTTTCTTTCTAAATTGGTATATTACATGAGTATATAGGCAAGGTATGCAAGCAGTCCAGCTTAAGTCAATGAAATAACATCTGTGATAGATTACAGTAATATTCACTTACTTTTGGGCAGAACACTTTGGCATGCAATCCCAAGATCTAACACAAGAGGTCAATAATACTCTGTCCCCAAGGAACTTGTCACCCCTTTGCCCTGCCATTTAGGAATAACCCTTCTATGGGCCTGGTCAGCTGGGAAGCCCTTAGCTAATAATGGAACATCTGCTTTGGGTATGGGGTCCTTGCATGCACCCAGATCATTGGTATACATATGCACTAGAGAGGCCCAATTCAACTACTTCCCAAGCACATGCATCACTGTGGATAGATGATAAAACGATAGATAGATAGATAGATAGATAGATAGATAGATAGATAGATAGATAGATAGATAGATCCTTGAAGTCCAACTGGTCTCAGGCCAAGAATTGTCCATGTCTCAATGCCAATCAGGCAGAAAATGAAGGAGGAGCTTGCTCCCCAACACGCTTGGATAATACAAACCAGGGACACATTTAGGATATTATAAAGAATGTCTCCCACTTCTCAACTGCCCTAGAAGTGAACAACGTCCAAGTCTATGTGAAAATAGGAGGGGTTCCAGCACCCACCAGCCCACATCTTGTATAAATGGGCCCCTGAATTTCAGTGAGGCCTTATGCAGCTGTAAAGTCCACACAGATAGAATGTGCTTCACTGACTCAGCTCCTTAAAGCCTCGACAGGACATAGACTGGTGACCTAACATCTAGTATCCGATGTAAACAAGCAGTTTAGGCCCGGTGCTACCGCAAGGCAAGTCAGGCCGCCGCCTTATGGCGCTGCAGGGTGAGGGCGGAAAAAACAGGGCATTTTGACAAGTACTTGTCAAAATGCCCCGATGTTTGCACTATGTTTTTTTTTCACTTACCTTCGGTGCGAGAGAGCAGCGGCGGGTCAGCGCTGGTCCAGTGGGAGGAGCTCCAGGTGGGGTCCTAATTTAGCTGGCCGGCGATTGCCTGAGGATCCCGACACGTGCGGCACCTCAGGCAGTACTTGTCAAAATGCCCTGTTTTTACAGGGGGTCGGGGAGGGGGGCGCAAAAATGCACCTTGCCTGTATAGGCACGAATCCTAGCACCGGCCCTGCTGAACACCACCATGCTAATGACTTCAGGATTGTTCTGCTTTCTTAGTAACCTGTCAGCAGAGGATGCTCTTTGTCTCACTCAGTGAGCATGGACATCTGATTTGATTCTGTGGTATATCTGAACCGTGTTCTTTTACCAGGTACCTACTACATGACTCAAGCTGCAGCAGATGCTGCCACTGCAAAAACTCAGCAATGACAAGCAGATATTTATCTTTCCATTGTTCTTCTCCTGTCTACGGGCAGTAGCAAGGGTGATCATCATATACTGCCTAATCCAGGCCAATTACATCACCTGTACGAGTCATGTGGCAATAAAGATTCTGTATGGCATGCCATGTCAGTAAGAATGACTACTTTTTAATAACTGTGAGATGTGCTCATTATAAAAACAGATTTTCCAAATTGTTGGAAGTAACCTGCGCAAAACAGTCTTTGTGCAGAAGGAAACAAGCTTTTTATAATGTGCACTCTCAATTTACCTATGGGTTTAGTTGAAAATTAACTGGAGACTGGCCTGATTAGGACAGAATGTGAAAAGAGTGCTTGGATTTTCGGATAGTCTGTCTACTACCGGGCAACCCTGTTGAACTTAAAGAGAAAATGTAAAAAACACAGGAAGCATAGACAGGCATAGCAGAAAGTAAAATTTGTTTTTGAGAGTACACTGTTCATACCTCCCGATTTTTTGAGATATGAAAGAGGAACACCTTCCAGCACAATGTATTTAGGCACACCCCTGACACACTGCTAGTTATGCGGACAATTAAAAATACGTATGTCAACATTTTCACCATTACTTTTCCTATATACTGGCATTTCAAAATAGTAAACAAGACATATAAGAGATAAGATAAAGGTTTTAGTGCAGAATAACACTTTTGGTAGTTAAACAATCCCTTTTCATAGATATCTGTACATCAGGCCAAGAAGAGGCACAGCAGAGGAGGAAAGAGAGACAGAAGGATTTTGTTCCAAATGAGGAGCAGTCCCTCCACATGAGAAACAGCTGGGAGGTATGCGGTATGGCAGATGTACATTATTAGTTATGAAGGTTAGTAACATTTTGACAAGCTGGCTAACCTGAGTCGTCCTAGTGTATTGCAAGCGTTGACTGTAAGTCACATGTACCTGTTACAAACTGTTTTAAATATTATTCTACTGTTGAATAGCAGTTACTGAAAATTATAGTTCAAAATCTGGAAACAGGCAAAATTCAATAACACAATGCATGTTTTTGAAAATTGAAAATGAATGCAGTGTTAGATTAGCACCATATTAGAAATGATGTTCTGTTTGGTGTTTCTTAAAATATTGCTAAATTATATCTAATTAAGTAAGCGTAATTAAATGACTGCTAGATTTATTAATCAACAATAAAAGCTAAGTTTTAGTCATTTTCTTATATTTTCATTTATATTAGCTGTTTTTACTAAGCTCTATGGGATGTGGGGTTTAAGACCATTGTGAATTTTTATAAGTTAACAAAAAAGTACTGGATGAGAAGAAACTTCAAGGTGTTACCCATACCTACTGCAAACAATCATATTTGTGGGTTACAAAAAGCTACCATTTTACTGTTTACATTGGGTGGCACCTCCACCTAATGTATTTGTTCTTCCATATTGAGCTTATTTAGCACTTTGTAAACAGGATTTCTCTAACAACCTGCACTTTTCCATTACATTTGAAATTAAAATGCATTTGCATTTTAAATATTAGTTTTACTATAAAAAAAATTCCTATTGGCTGAAAGAAGGCTTTCTTCTTTCAAGCAGCTTCATATACAAAGGTTTAGGATTAACTGCAATGATATCTTATAGCACCAGTGAGGTTTATGCTTAGGCTCACCTGATTCATACTCTTAAAATGAGCAGCTGTCAAAGCCTGGAATTTAATTACAAGATGCTAATTTGAAACCACCATGCTGAAAATTAAAATAAGTAAAAAAAACTGTGAAAACAACAGAAGCGAGTCTTAAAACCACATCTAGTGTCGTAACCGTGCTCTCCTGGGGGAAAATTTGGCTCTTCAGCTCAACAACTGTGGTACTGTATTCCAACAACAAGTCTTTGTAACACACCAGACGTTCAGTTCACAGACTGGATCCTGTGTGTAGGGCAAAGGGCCTTAATGTTGTTGACATCGAACATGGCCAGAGTAATTGGAGGGTCATAACAGGACGTATTATTTCTTTGTGTAGGCACATTACAGCCCAACCACAGCCAGGTGTGCGTGGGGGTGAGAACATAGGGAGGGACTATTAGAAGGCTGCAGAATGCCACATATTAAGGGAGGGTGATGGAGTCGTTTCCAGCAATGACGCACAAACAAATCTTACACACTAAGTTAACAGTATAACAGATCTTTTATCATTAATTCCCAAGTGATTGTCTGAATTAAGTGGTTATGTAAAATCAGTGAGTGTCCAACTCGTTATTTTTTTCTCATGTCTATTTATAGATGTTTGTGCCTGGCTGTGTGTCTGAACTAACTCTTTAGTCTGACCACAGAGAGGGTGGATCACAAATGTATCCACACCAGGGTAGGCTAAATCTGAGAGATCTAGCCACACTACAAAATAGTGAAATGGGGTGATGGTTTAACAGGAAAAAAGGTATTATATGAGAAGATTTTGAGAGGAAAAAAAGGAAGCAAGGAAAAAATTAAAGGGAAATAAAAAAAAATAGAACACAAAGGAAAGAAAGCAAAAAAATCTGATTTTTATAGTTATTTAAAATGTCACATTACCATCTATATTTTTGGAATGGGGTCATAAGGGCCTAACTATGGAGTTTGGGTGCACTTGAAAGAGAGCAGGAAGGAAGGAAGGGAGGTTAAGGAGGTTTTTTTCTTTTGTTCAATTATTGATGCATGTTAATCAATTTTAAATATATTTTGGTAGGAACCAAACCGACAGAACAAAGAATTTTAGATGCATCGGATTTTAGAGCATCAGGAAATGTTGACTCCATAGCTTGCCCACCAAACCCCCTGAGGGGTGGCAATGGAGCTAGCATTTTCTGCTGTTCTGGAAGCAATAGTACAATAATTGAAGAGGAGCAATTGATAAAGTTAGACCTACACTGTAGGATCACAAAATGTGTTTCCCTTCCTCCCACACCCCCCATGCCATTCTGCAATTTGAGATGCCTCCTGCTGGAAAAATCTGGATCTGTAGGAGCTTAGGGAAACTATTCAAAATCCCTGCTTATTCCCTCCCACTCTTTACAGTACTGTCTAAGAGGGCACAGAGGATATCCAACTTTCCAGATGCATTTACCATTAAAAAAGAAGTAAATTACATTTCTTTGAAGACGTTTAATATGCCAATTTGCATTGAAAATGACTGCTTATCACCCTGAGAGGACAAAAGATGAACTTTAAAGTGATATGTGTTGTTCTAGGAGTTCTTCTGTATTTGAAATAATGCAGGTAATGGTAGAAGTGCCCATTATTGCAAATGGGAATATAGACACCCCTAACTTTTTCTACATGCACCATGTCGCCATAATAACAACTGTATTAATTGCTAGTGTGCACTGGAAACTTTTAGGGTGAATTATTTGCACTTTCCCTTGCACTTTTGCCAAATGCTATAATACTATATTAACCCCCCCCCCCCCCCCCGGCGGGGGGGGGGGGGGGGGGGGGGGGGG
>NW_017306862.1:537314-584960 GCF_000935625.1 Nanorana parkeri | reverse complement strand
CCCCCCCCCCCCCGGCGGGGGGGGGGGGGGGGGGTTACTGTACATTGTGTATAGAAAGCATGCATTACCCAGCAAGCAATATGTATGAGTCTTTATAGTGTGTCTGCAGTCTATGCCAGCCTTTCTCAACCAGGGTAAATAATTATGTGAAGGGGGCTCTTGATGTAGAGGATGAACTCTGATGTGAAAGGGGGGCTCCTAATGCAAAGGTTAACTCTAGTGTGAGGGGGGATCTGAATTTGAAGGGGGCATTTCATTGTGAAGGAGGAGCCAACTTTTTGTTCTTGTGTGAGGACCCCTTAGAATTTCTTTTAGACTGGGGTGCCTCAAGATTTTGCATACTTTTAAAGGGTGTCATGACTAAAAAAAAATTGAGAAATGCTGATCTATACAATGGAGGCAGATATCTTGAAGAGTGCTGCAACATTTTAGAGAATCAAGTTATCAATTCAACAGAAACCACTGAGACTAATGTCACTAATTTCTAGAGAAATGATTGCCTACTTGAATACAACTATAAAACCCTGCCAGTGCCTTCCATTGTGCAAGCATAGTGTCCCTGGTATGTTTAATGGATAGAAGCTAGTGGCCCTCCAGTTGTTCAAATATTATAGGGACACATCAGTGACCAGCCTGTTTGGTGTCATCCCAAGTCATCCACTTCCTGCTGAATATTTGGAAAAACCCAGCTTAACCCAGGGATACAATGGCTTAGCACTTCACCTCACTTTCCACTTCAGTAAACTGGGCCCCTCATGGAAATATGACAGTTTTCTTGTACAAGCTATTTAACTAGTTTAGGCCTCTTTGTTTTATGTGGATTTTTCCTGCTGAGAATTGCACAGTTGGGGACTGGAATGAATTGTTTTTAAGGGGGAGAAACAAAATCATTAAAAAGCTAGTTTTTGTTATCCTTTCCATTTGTTTCCTATAAACATGTGCCTGGGAAACCATTTTCCTTGAAAGGAGCTGCCTGAGAGCCCTGACAGAGGCCGGAGCAATGATTTCACTCTCGAGCCACGGCTGGGACCAGGTGGAAGAAAGTTCATTCCTTCACTCTAACAAAACATCTGCTGAAAAGTTGCAATGGTGAAAAAAGCACTAAAGAGGAACAGCTTGAGCCTTCAGGTTAAAAGGCCATCCATTTCCCATCAGGGAGTTCCATTCAGCCTCTTATAACTGCTGCATTTGACATCTGAATGGAGCAGTAGACGCAGAGGATGGAGGCTTACAAAGAATTCCGAATGAGAATGAGGAGAACACAGAATCTGCATCTTTAATTCTTCAACGTGTTCTTTTAGTTTTTGCCTTGTGTCATTCATTACACTGCTTTTTTCTTCACTTGTTAAATTTAGATAGATAAAACTGTGAGAAAGTTCACAGAGCACAGGCCTGGCTGAATAGTTAGCCTAACTACCAAACTTTTAATAATACAACATAGTTTAAGGAAATAAGTGCCCAATTAGTCTCCTGAACATTGATATTAAACCCTTTAGATGAAAACAGATGCTGTTAATGGAGATGATTGAATGTAAAAAAAAAAAAGAAAAACACAACAGATTCAATTTCAGCTGGATCTCCTTCTTACAGATGTCCTTTCTGCCCCTAATTCCCCAAATTTCTAGATGATTCTGATTAAATCTAGGTCTGTCCAGACTGGCTCATCTGTCTGCACAGCTGGCCATACAACATTAGAATTTTGGTTTTCAGAACATTTGTATTTAGTAAATCTCTAATAGTTAATGGGGTCCAATCCACATAGTTTCTGACCACAGTTACCAAAAAATATCAATGAAGCAGGGTATAATTTTTTTTTAGAATTAACAAAATTCTAAGAGGAACTCCAATTCATTCCAATATTGATCACGATTTGTTAGTATTTCTAAAGTCAATTACCCATTTTTATGTGGCTTCATGAAATATTCTCATTTTTCTTTATACCTTGGGGTCATTTTATAACTGTCTACAGTTAACTATGGCATCTATTTTTTTATATACAGTAGATAGGACATTTTGTGTCTACAGTTCCCATATGACAACTAGAAAAAAAATTACATTCACAATAGGGCAAAATGGGAATTATAAAAATGAATACTATTTACAAATTTCATTATTTTGCTTCCTTGGCTTAGAATATAATTTTAGCCAGAAATAAATATGTAAAGGATTAGTTATCTTACGTGCTTGCACTTGCATGCAAATGCATATGTTTAAATTAATAATTATGTATAAATGTATATATGTAATTATGTAGGTGTATCTAGGTGCATCAAACGGGTTTTGTGTTCAAATCAATGGAAATCCAAAACCTGCATGAAGCAGGTGAAATGCTTGTCAGAATCAGGTCACCTGCAGGGCAGATGCCCCTGTCAATGGATTCTGAAAGATCTCGTAAGTACCTCAAGCTCATATCAAACTGATGCCCTCAACACAAGTCCAAACCTACATTGCTTCAGAGTTCTATGATAATCATACATGGTTGAACAATGCAGCAGTTGTTGACTGCTAGAGTTACCAGTGACCTGTGTAGTAATGGTAGACATAGATCACGTAATGTTTGTAGACAAAACATCTACGCTAATGGCTGATGGGAAGTATTTGATGCCATCAGATATTCATTATTGTTAGTTGTTAGTGCTTGTTAGTCACATATTATATGCTTGCTGCTAACAAGCATATAATATGCTTGTTAGTCACAAGCACTAACATTTGTTGTTGTGCTATTTAGCGGCAATTTTCAAAAATGCTAAAACAGGTGTGGAAAGATCCTAACTTTAAGTTTGCTTTTTTTTATATAGAGATTCACTCTCTATACAAATTCCTTTCGAATTTGTCTTTGTTGATGTGTTTTAGTACGTGAATTGAAGAAACTTCCTTTCTCTGCCTGTGCTTTTCTTCCAGGAATCTGTTCTCTTGTTAGGAATCTATTCACTGCCAGCCAGCCAAGGCAGTTGTCATTGTCCTAGGCTGTGATTTCTCAGGCAGCCTCACAAAAGGTAAACAGGCTAAGATTTGCTTAAGATAATTCCCTTGCACCTGTGCTCTGAGATACTCATTGAAAGATTGTAACAGCGGACTGGAACCTTTGCTGGGGCCTTTGTATGCGCCATTCTGGGGAATATTTGAATCAGCGAGACACACACACACACACCTTTTTGTAGGGCACAGAATAAACACAGGAAATGTAAAGTTTTGACAGGAGAACTTTGGCAGCCCTTGCTTTTGTTAGCTGATACAAAGTTGCCAAGCACAATTGGGTTTAAAGAAAGCCTGTATGTAGAGAGAAATATAGAGAGTGTCACTGCTGACCTCTTTCAAAAAATACTAGATTTCTGGCTGGCTGACTGTACTACTTTCTCATTTACTGACCCAAAACAAGCAGAAAGTGAAGTTAAACAATATGTTTCCCCTTTAATGTAATATTGCAAATATGTGTCTTTCTTTCTATGTAGGTATGTGATACTGTAGCCTGCTATAGTTTTATTTCTTCTTTAGGACACCAATATCTAATGAGTCTAAAGGTGCCCATACACTGTACGATTACCGTACGAGAATCGCGGGAAATCCCGCGATCGTACGATAATCGCAAAGTGTATGGAAGGCGTGCAACCGTTTCTTCCTTACGGTCGCACGTCTTCCATCGAACAAGCAGCCATGAAAATCATACGATTCTCAGCGGGTTAGTGGCCTGCTTGTTCGACAACTGCCGAACGGGCCGGTGTGCGCACGCACACACTGCCCGTTTGCAGTCATCGGAAGCCCGTCCCTCATTGCAGTCATCGGAAGCCCGCCCCTCAGGGGGGGGGGGCTTGCGATGATTGCAGGTACGATCTGCCTTCCAAGATGGGCAGTTAGTACGAGCTTTTAGTTAGCTTACAACCATCGCAAGACAAAAGTCTTGCGATGGTTGTAAGGTGTGTGGGCAACTTAACAGTCCCTCTCCTTTGCTTTTGCAGTCTCACTATGCCAAGCATGGATCCATGCTAATTAGAGCAGTTTGCATATTGTATTGTTTTCCTGTTAGAGTTACAGAGTGCCGTGCCAACACAAAGCATGCCTGTTTCACTGTATGCAGTTTTAATCACATGCTCGCCCCCCTTCCCGCTAATTCCAGCCTCATTTCCAATGGTAAATTAACCATTTGTAGTATTAGAAGCATGTGTGGGGGTGTTGTAAGTAAAATTCCAGCAGCAGGGCCCAGAACATTTTAAGTTACCATAGGAAAATGGGATTATCAGCTGATCATCTTGTTTTTAAAGTGAGTTTGCCACTCTTACAAAGGTGAATAGTGCATTCCCCTGGATTTCCTGACATGCCCCTCCAGCAAACACAGTCTGCCTTTCCAGCACACCCTGCGCCAATCACAGCTAGTAGGAGCCAGTAGGAAAGTGGACTTGCAAGTGTGGAGTGCGATGTACACAGATGGGGAAAGTACTTCCCTGCTGTGTGTAAGGTCACCAACAGCCTGCCAGCTTACTAGAATTAAATACCCCCCATGTGGAATAAGAATCTTATGGAAGGCTGTGCAATCATGTGACCACTAGATAAAACAACTAAAAAGGTAATAAACGTTTATTTTTTTAAATAAATAAGTACAATTATGGGACACAAACCATATTTCCTGTATTACAATGTCCTTTAGTTACAGTGCGCAGACACATTCTTTATATTATGCACCCAATACAAGAATGCAAGTGTTTATATGCATTCTTGTATTGGGTGCATGTTATATCATGTAATGTTAAAAGGTCAGCATAATAGCCAGGCCACTAAGATTTAAACTTAAGAGTTCAACATTGGCAGCCTACATGCTTTCACACTACAGGTTTCCTTCAAATGACTTTGTCTTCCGCCTCCGGGACACCTTACACCGGCGCCCGCAACTTCCCCACAAGGTCACCGCTGCCGCCCCTCTGCGCTCTGCTGCCCTGAGGCCAGGCCTCGGTGGTCTTGTGGGAAATCCGGGCCTGATTGTGCTGAATGCTAAATATATTTGTCACAGTTCAGCTGCAGACTTGCCGAAACCTTTGGCTTGTCCTTGGATATCCCTTTTTACAGTCTGCCTTGTGCTTTGCTTTGTCCTTGGATATCCCTGTCTACAGTCTGCCTTGTGCTTTGCTTTGTCCCTGGAAGTCTTAGTCTTCAGCCTGTCCCTAACATTTGATTTATACCCTGTACCTGTTAGGTGAGTTGGGTGGACCTAGGGATTGTGACCTTGGGGCAGCACGCAGCCAAGCCTATCTCCACCATCAGGAGCTCTGGTGAATACCGGTTGGCCCTTAGATTCCACATCCTGGGGGACCCCATGCCACCTACTCAGCATTGCAGTACCCTGCCTTGTATTTGAACTTCCAGCTTTAGCAGTATTCCACTGCCTCATTCAGTTCCCCTGCTTGTACTCCAGCTCTGGGAGTCATCAGCCTACACTGCTTGGACCCTTTTCTCTAAGTGACCCTGCCAGTGTAGTAGAAAGGGTCCACATACCTGACTCCAGTTCATGCCGTGAGTCCCGATCCGTGACAATATTTCAGCAATACTACCTCTTCAATTCAGAGGGGTCTGGCAACATGGGTTGCAGGACAGTGTTAATTGCGTGTTCATAGGGTATGCAACTACCGGTATTCATCTTTATAAGAGTGGCAAAGTCACTTTAAAAACAAGATGATCAGCCTTACTGCCTATTGCCAGAATTATACTTTGTATAGATTTTACATAACTGATTATTAAATTTTTTTGTACTAACTTAAAATGTTCTGGGCCCTGCTGCTGGAATTTAACTTGCAGCACCCCCACATATGCATCTAATACTACAAATGGTTCATTAACAATTATATATGAATGGACATGTTCCAGTCAAGCAACAAAACTGAGTTAAGTTTCTCCTGTTTCACACTATAAGGGTTAGAGGATTGTGGGACATGATCTTTTTTTTTTATTATTTCAGCTGGAAAATGCAATACCATACTATAACAAAAGGAGCTATAAAGAGTACAACAGTTTTTTGTTAAACTTGACTCATCTTTCCTGCTATTGTGTGTAACCCTATAAATCATTGTTAAATATTGACCTGTAATAAAGATCAAATGTATTTGAAAAGCTTTTTGACAATTTAAACATTTAAAACAATTTGTTTGATATATAACTATTTCACATCTGTTTGTAGAACATGCTGGGCTTTATATTATGAAAAACAAGCAAATACTCATACATACCCTGACATTTTTATATTACAGCATAGCATATGGGCTTTTTCTTTGACATAGCCTTTAACTGAGTTCATGTGCATTTTGTTGCTTAGCATTTACATTTCTTTTAGCTTTGGTTTACGTGCATTAAGTGGTGCAGCTAAAAGAACAAGCAATCATAGCAGCAACATTATGGATATTCAATGGCCATGGCAAACTAGGACCCAATGAAACATCGGTGTTCGATGATCTCCATAGATTAATACATTGTAATTGTCCATGGCAGCAAATGTTTGCACACGATAAGCTCACATATGTGGGCATGCAATCCAGTTGTATCCTTGTGGTTTATCCCTGCTAGTTATTTTTATCCGTTTAAGTGAATCAACTCATCTTGTACCCTTTGCAAGACTGTCTTTAGAACACGTAGGCTATGTCTGCAGGTTCTGGCCTGTGGGGTGAGCACATATAACTGACCCATGGTACTGTAGCAGCTAGCATCATGTTTACAGAAACAAGCTATTCTGGAAAGGTATGCAGAATGGCGGATTCACGCTGTGCCAGCTGTGTCCTCCTGCAGGATAAACCTGCTTATGCTTATTTTCTTTTCTGGAACCTGGCAGGGAATCTGCTATTTGTTATAGACTGCTAAAGCCCAGCAAATTAGCGAAAAGCCTGCACATCTCCCAGTTCAGTCTCTCATAAGGAAGACAAGACTGCCCTTTGGGGTAATCATTCCCATTCCTATCAGTTCCACAGAGTAGAAATTTGGAAATCACTGGTCCTACAACTGTTTTTTGTTTTCATAAACTGAGTGAAGTATCTCATGTTAGAATATTGTACTATATGGCATAAAAAAGTACAAGAAAAAAGTCTGTTCTACCCTTAACAAGCAGTATGTTCATTAAATATATTCATATCTCCACTACAGAAAAGACAGCTAGAAACGCATATTTCCCCCCTTTGTGTCTTAAAATACGTACATTTTACTGCACATGTTGATGCTTTTAACATTGAACATGCATGCATACACATTTTGATGCATTTTGCAACTATTTTACTGCTTTAAAAGAAACATGTAGTGAGTGAACACTGTTCTGCTTTTGCTGATCTCTCCACACAGTGTCATACAGCGCTATTAGTCAAATTTTCATTATTTATTATTTTCAGCACTAAAAAATACAATTTTTGTTAAATATTTTTCATTTTTATATTCAGGTAGTTATAAAATATTTGCATATGAATATTTCATGTTTATGATTTCAGAAGGTGGTGCTTTAGCTCCTTTCACATGTTTCTAAGGCTAATAATATATAATGTATTTGTTGAATTAAAGTATTTTCTTAAAGAAGAACTCCTGAGCAAAGACAATCTTAACCCTTACAGTGGGGCTACCTACTCTGTATAGGAACTGATGACTCTTTGGATCTTAGACAGCTGGAGTGGAGGGGAATTGAGGCTCCAGGGACCAGTCTAGAAGCCAGCCAGGATCAATGTTCAGATGAGCATATCTCTGTTATTTTAGCTCTCTAGTCAAAACGAGCACTTAACCCTTGCAGTGTGAGGTAGCCCCACTGCAAGGGTTAAGATTTGATTATCCTGGAGTTCTTCTTTAAGCTTGATTACACACACAGCCAATTTAAACTAGAGAGATACAATAAGTCGGAAACAGCTACTGCTGTGTTCTTTCTTTGGAAAAAACAAACTGCTCTGCAAATCCAGTGTCATGGATGCCCCCTGTATTAAATGTTTATGTGTGAAATAGACATTTTTTTATAACTAAAATACAAGTAGAAACAAAAATTAAATTAAATAATACTAAAACCTTTTGTTTCATATGTTATCAACTAAAAATAGTTTCTGTACATTAAACTTGCTTTTACATTTCATAAATTGTTGTGATTATGCATAACAATGTACACACAAGATATTCATTTAAAAAATGTTTTCATATTGTGATATTGTTGTTATATAAAACTATACACATGTGCCATACTGAAAAAAATATTATTTACTTATCACATGTGAAGCAAGAGAATGGTTTTGTAGGTCAGATGAAACAAGGCAGAACTTAACTATATATACCTTTTTACTTTACCATCAGTGGAAAATCTGCAATTTTGGTGCCTTCGATTTAAAGTTTGTTAGTCAGTTGTTCCATCAGTTACATTAGAGGTAAAGATCTAATAGGGACAATCTATATCTAAATCTATAAATCTAATGATGCCTGGAGTTGGGCTTCCAAGTTTTCAAGCATGACAACCCATGACGTGAAAATGTAAAAATGGTGCCGGTCCCCCTCCCAAACCATACCAGACCTTTTAGTTCTGGTAAAAATGTTGGGAAGGACCCCAGAGTAAAAAAAAAAAATGTGCGGGATTCCCCCCAAAAGTCATACCAGATCCTTTAGCTCTGATAGGAATTTTACGGAGACCCCAACGCATAAAAAAGAAAATGTGGGGTACCCCCTTAAATTCCTAACCAGACCCTTAATCCGAGCAGTGGCCTGGTAGGGCAGGAAAGGGGGGGGACGAGTGAGCAGCCCCCCACTGTGCCATACTATACTACATGCCCTCGGCATTGGAAGGGTGCTTTTCCAGGGGAATCCCCTGGAAAAGCACCTTGTCCCCATGCCTATGGAGACAAGAGCCTCTTTCTCACAACACTGGCCTGTTGGTTGTGGGGGTCTGTGGGTAGTGGGGCTCATTTGTGAATGAATAAAAAAGTGTTAAATAAAAAGGTAAATAACAGACCAGACTTTTGCAAAATTCTTTTAGTTCAACGAAAAACCAAGAGCCAGTTTTTGACATTTCCTTTATTTAAAAAAAACAGAAAAATTATCCAACGCTGCAATCCAATGTCAATCACGTCATCCAGCAATGTAATTCAATGTTAATCATGATGAACGTCGACTCAAAATAAAACATTTTCTGCAGCTCGCCATCTTCACTCTCTCCGCCCATTTGTTGTTATGCCATGACAGTGGACTGTCAAGGCATGACAACAAATTGCGGTCCTCCCAATATGGCCTGGTATGGTGGAGGGACGGGGGAGCTCACTCGCCCCCCCTTTCCTGCCCTGCCAGGCAGCATTCGGCTATTCACTTTCTGCTGTTCAGTCCCTATGTTAATAGGGGCGACCAGCAGGGACTGAAATGCAGAATGTACCCCTCAGCCGATCCAGATGTAGTTTTTCCCTTACATTCAGCCAAACGTGCTGAGGCTGTTCAAATGAACCGAAGGGAAGTGAAAGGAGCCAAAGCCAGCCAATTTACAGCTGAAAATAGCCATATACGGCTGAAGTGAATAGCCAAACAGGGCTCAACTCCCTTCACTTCAGCTCAGTTATTCACTCAGCTGCCTTTGGTAGTAAGTAATGTAAAAATTATTTAAGTAACACTAAACTCCGGAGTTAAATCTTAAAAATGCATTCAAGTATTTTAACTATTAACAATAATCTATCTTATTTGTGTATCACTCAGCAGTAGATCCTCAAATCATCTATGAATTCATACTGACACTGTCCTTCCTTCTGGAGGGTGGCTACTTTAGTTCCCCATGGTCCCTGTGTGTGTTGTAAAGTAGCCACCGCTCCAAGCTCGCTCTGTGATGGATTATAATTTCAATACGAATTAGTAAACTAAACGTGAGATTGTAGTCCATCATGGGAGCGAGCTTGGAGCGGTGGCTACTTTACAACACGCACAGGGACCATGGGAAACAAAAGTAGTCAACCTCCAGAAGGAAGGACAGTGTCAGCACTAATTCAGAGATGATGTGAGGATCTACAGAGAAATTATACACAGATAAATAGGGTACTTGAATGCATTTTTAATTATTAAGTCTTAAGTTTAGAGTCACTTTAAGGAAGGCAAATTAGTTACAAACTATTGTCAAGTTAACTGACACTGCTAGATTTGAACTCAGTAGCTGGGCTTTAGAGACCAGTGGTAATGAAGGGATTGATGGAATTCAGATACTAGTTAGCTCTGGATATTCATGCTTTATTATACCTCCTCTGAAAACTGTGAGTAAATAGCTAAAGAAGCAAAAAAAAAATACCTTTAGTACTATGAGTTGCAGTTTTTGATCGCTCTTTTGCTTTGCAGTACTGGATCCTGTATTCAAATGCCATTTAGAAAACTTTCTGAATGGATTTTGTTATTTTCACCCTGTGTTTGCATGTGTTTCCTTCCAGAATCCAGAATCTTCTTCTTGTGGCTAGGTTCACACCTGCACGACACTGATGATGCGCAATCGTGTGTTAGTGCACACAGCAATTGCCGCACGGCCCCATTGATTTCAATGGGGTGACATTCGCGTGGCAAGCACTAAAAAAAGGTAGAAGTACCTTTTTTGGGGACACACGATGCGTGGCTTTTTTAGCGTGTTCACTTGCACGGGCGGAATCGCGGTGGGAAACTGTGCGATCCGCCTGGCGCGACTGGGGTGCCATTAGAAAATAATGGCACCCACAACACGATCGGCTCACACCTTGGCGACTCCCGACCGCACGGCAATCATTCACAAAACCGTGCAGATTGCCGCGCAGTCAGGAGTCGCCTGGGTGTGAATGTAGCCCAAACATACTTAAAGTACGACAGGAATATTAGATTGTGAGCTTACTTGGTGTATCGGGACTATGGTTATGGATCTATGTTGCTTTTCAAGGGCATTGTAATAAGTGAGCACTACATACATACTGGAAGTAAAGCATGAGGACCTGCTTTCAGTAATCCCTCATCTCCATTAATCACAGACTCCTAACAGTCTCCATTTGAAATCTTTCCCAAACATTTTATTTTCATAAGAATAAATGAGCTTGAAAAAGGTCTCTTCAAAAGGCTTGATTATCAAGAACTTGTTTTACTTTGTTTGCTGGGAAATCTAGCACAATATAGGGTTCCTGCATTTTTGAATAGAGATGACTATTCGTTGTGGTTACTATCAATATCATGCATACAATATCACTGCCTTCAACAACTATGTAAACAACTCACACTCCCTACATTGTGCCTGGACTGAAAAATAGTCGGAGTATAACAATGTTTCTGATCTGAGTAGTGTTTGTTCAGTGGCTGCACCGTATGTGTTGATCTGTTCTTTTAACTCAACACATTACACGTTGTTCAATGGAAGATACCATTTGGCCTCCGCCCAGTGTGACTGTACTGCATATGGGATGAGTGAGTCAAAGCAACTGACTGGAATCAAGAGAATAAATATCCGTCCAAAAGACAAAGCCAGGCTTCACAAACAAAAAGGCTTCTTATTCCATTCCAACGTAGAGGGGCAGTGAGTCTGCAATTATGGGTGAGGACTGTCAGATGGAAAAACACTTGTTTTAAAACCATAATTTAAACAAATTAAATAAAAAACACTTACCTTATCTTGATTTAAAACAGTGATTGGAAAGAATTGGACAGAAACACTTATCTTATATTGCTTTAAAAGAGGTTGGAATGCATTGGATAGAAACACCTTATTCTAAACCTGGAATGCACCTAAAACACACACTTAGCTTATTTAATTACAGGATGGGGAGTAAACTAGAAAGAAACACCTACCTGACTCTCATACAGGAGGTGGAGTGCACTAGAAAGAAACACTTAGCTTATTAAATTACAGGATGGGGAGTAAACTAGACAGAAACACCTACCTTACTCTAATACATGAAGCAAAGTGCACTAGAAAGAAACAATTATCTTATTAAGTTACAGGATGGCAAGTAAACTCGAAAGAAACACCTACCGTACTCTAATACAGGAGGTGTAGTGTACTGCAAAGAAACACTTAGCTTATTAAATTACAGGATGGGGAGTAAACTAGAAAGAAACACCAACCTTACTCTAATACATGAGAAGGAGTGCACTGGAAAGAAAAACTTACAGGGTTATGCACTAAGCTGCTGAAGGCAGCCCAGTGAATAACCGAGCCCAAGTGAACAGAGCCGAACGGCTTTTGGCTATTCACTCCAGCTCAGTAGGGCTGAAATCAGCCCTACATCGGCTGCCTTCGGTCAGTCGAACATGCTCTGCATGTTCGGCCAAGCCGAAGTGCAGAAGGACTTCGACTCACGGCTGAGACCACGGCTGGCTCCACCCAGCTGTCATTTGCGGGGCAAACGGCCGGCCTCCGGCAGGCCATTCACCGCGCTTTGGCTGTCACTTTGGCTCAGTTGAGCATATGCCTTCGGCTGCTGTATGGGCTATAGTGAATAGCACGTACAGCAGCCCTTCGGATCAAAGGAAGCTATAGATGGATCCTTTGGCTCCTTCGTGAATAACCCCTTTACTTTATTTAATTACAGGATCGGGAATAAACTGCAAAGAGACACTTATGGTCCCATTCACATTTGTAAAGTGCAGCACGTTTTGATTATTGTTTTGTTGCATATATCTGTTACTCAGATTTAGTGCTCGCAGCTGTTGTATGAGTGGAACTTTTTTTCAGTTGCAATTTGCAAACAGGGCCGATTGCATGTGTCTAATAAATTGCTCTGTGAGAGTCACGTGAACAGCTGCAGTTGGGAGGCACTGTTCAAAGCAATGACAGCTGTCAGTGCCCACAGACGTTGGCATGTAATTGCACATGCTGTGATTACCTGCGGACGATCGACCGTGGGCGCAGACAGTCTGCCCCCAGTGGTGATTGTCCTCAGCATGTGCGATTACATGCATATGGTTGCAAACAGCTGCAGGAGATGGCAGCTGTTACTGCTTGGAACTGCATCTCCTACCCACATCTGTTCCCATGAGTCTCACAGACCACTTCATAAGATTAATGCACTCAGCCCCATCTGCAAGTGTGAATGGGGCTTTACTTTTTTTATAATACAGGCGTGCATTGGAAAAAAAGTGCATTTTTCTAATGCAGAAGGTAGAGTGCACTGGAAAGCAACGCCTACCTCATTGTAATACAGGATTATAGTGCACTACATTACATTATTTGAATTCAGGATGTGGGGGTGCTCTGGAAATAATCACTTACCTAATTCTAATACAAGCTATAGGATGCATTTAAAAGAAAAACATTGTTCGTGTATAGAAATTATGTGTATTGGAAAGGAACATGTATCTAAAGTAGGGTACACGCGGTACACATTTCAGCCAGTTCCTGATGAATCGGCCGAAATTCACACAGTGGGTGCTGTTGTCGGCACCCTTCCACCTGGTATCCCTTGATCAGCTGATTGAAGGAGCAGGTTGGAGAATTCTCAGCTGAACGGAGCTTGCAGCCATTTAGCTGTTAGCTCTGTTCAGGTATTCTGAAAAAATATAGGAGGCGGAGTAGACTTGGAAAGAGACACTTACCTTATTCTAATGCAGAAGGCAGTGTACACTGGAAAAAACACTTACTTTATTCTATTACAAGGAGGTGAAGTACTCTGGAATAAATACTTCCCTTTCTGTAATATAGGAGGTAGAACATGTAGAATATGCTTGATAGTAAAACATTTTTTTCAACATAAGGTGCATTGAAAAGAACACTTACCTTATTCTAAAGCAGAAAGGGGAGTGCAATAAAACAAAATAGCTGTCTAACTGTAATACAGGATGTGGGTGACCTGAAAATACTACGTGCCTCATTCTAATACAGGATTTGGAGTGTACTGAAGAAAAACTTAACTCATTCTAAAAAAGGAGAGTGAGGGGGGAAGGGGGGGGGGGGGGCAGCCATAATTAACACTTACCTTGTCCTAGTACAATAGGTGGAACAGACAGGAAGGAAATATATTATTCTAATACAGCAGGTGGGGTGCACTGAAAAGAAACACTAACCTTATTCCAATACAAGAGATGGGGTGCGCTGGAAAGAAATTAATTCCTTTTTCTTATAGAGGAGGTGAGGTTCACAGGAAAAGGGAGTGCAATGAGAGACAGAACATTATTGTATTTGAGGGAATTGAAGTGCACTAGACCTTGTTCTAATACAGGAGGTGGAGTACACTCTAAGTGCACACGATTGATATTTTAAAAAGAAAGAGGTGTACAATGGGAAGAAAAACCTACCGATTTCTAATACAGGAGGTGGGGGCACAGGATAGAAATGCTAACCTCATTTTAAACAGAAGGTGGAGTGCACTGGGATATAACACCTATGTTATTCTAACCCAAAAGGGGGAATGGAGCAAAAAAAAACACATTAGCTTAATACAGGAGTGTACTGAAAAGAAACACTTACCATATTGTAAAACAGTAAGATGAGTGCAGCAGAAATAATTATTATATTATTTCATAACTTTGTATTTATTTTGTGTTGATAGAGCCTTTTTCTTAAAGTGTATCTCTAGACAAAAAATTTTATTTCTTTTTTGGATGGCGTGGTGAGGTTAAGACATTTTTATTGCTGTATCCTCATTGGGAACATGCACCTCTCTAATTGTACTGATGAATTTGTGTGGAGAAATCCAAAATTTTAGAGTTGCCCCCAGAATAATGGGATACTACCCCGCTGGGAGTATCATATGATGGCAACAATACAATGTGAGGCTACCTTCATATTTATTGGTATAGTGCCCTCCAAATTGTATCTGTCTACGTATCAGGAGGCTACCCCACCAGTTGTGATGACGGTTAACCACACCTAGTGTTTATGATGCATGAATATCCCTTTGGCTATTATATTGATCGCCAGGACTAGCATCCACTACAACAGGGGTAGGCAAACTCTGGCCCTCCAACTGTGGTGAATCAACAAATCCCATCATGCATCTGCCTCTGGGAGTCATGTCTGTGGCTGTCAGAGTCTTACAATGCTTAATGGGATTTGCAGTTGCACCACATCTGGAGGGCCAGAGTTTCCCCACCACTGCACTACACCTTTATAGACCTTTGTGGAATTCATATTTATATTATTTAGATCAGTGATATACTGCTTAGGTGGGGGATAGGGTTGCCAAATTTTCTTCAAGGGGAACCCGAACACTCTAGCGACGCGCAGACATTTTATGGGGGAGAATGAGTTGCGGCTTATTCATATGTAAATAGCACCACCCATTCATATGTACATATCACAGTCGAGACTATTTTCAGTGGGGGGCCAGTAGCCCCTATCTTAATTTTGGTTGCCCCTGTCTGCCTGACATCTTGTGTCCGGGTCTCTGCTGCCATGAAACCCAGACACAGCATTCAAAACCCGGTCTGTCCGAGTCAATCCTGGACAGGTGGCAACCCTAGTGGGGGAGGTTTTTAACACCATGTTATGAGTGTTATAATAAAGCGATGCTTTTAAGATATGTTTTTCCCTTTTGATCATTTTTTTTTTCTAGCCTGAACACAGGTCATTATAGTCCCTTATTGTGGTTTTGATTCATTTAATAGAGTAGAAAGGGATTACAACTCCTGTCAGGTTTGTATTGCTATCTGGTAAATTACCATTTACTTCCTGTCCTGCTGAGAACAGTTTTACCAGACTGGACGTGGGACACAGGCAGAAATAAAAATCTGACAGGGGTTCTAGCCTTCCCAGACACTACTAAAGAAAATTCCATTTATTGGCGTTTTCAAGATTCTTTCAACACCAGGAAATGTAATTTTCTATGATTCCTTTATCACTGGCATTCATTTTCCTGCTGTACACGAGAATAAAGAAGTCTCATATTAAGAAAGTTTAGGACATTATTTGAAACACTTAAAGAAGAACTCCAGGTACATGCTCATTTTAGTCTCGGGGCCAAAAGAAAATATACTCTTCGCATCCTCAGCCCTGCGGTAGTCAGCGTTCATCTCTATCCCCTGGGATTTGGCGGTGGCATGTCCCTCAGCATATCTAATGCAGCTAGACTGGTCACGGTACATGGGTGCAAAAAATGAAAAAAGGGCCTCAGTCATGAAGGGGTTAAACCGCCAGAGCCTGGGGAAGAAGTTGCTGTGAGGACTGGTTTAGCAGCCAAGCAGGACCGAGTATCGGGTTAGTGTATCTTTTTTAATTTTGGACAAAAACAAGCAGTTAGAACTTGATGTGTGGTGGTAGCCCTATTAGAAAGGGTACATTTTCAATTGCCTGGAGTTCTTTAACTAGATTAAAGTGTACATACTGTATATCCAAAAGTTTTTTAAAAAAATAATTTTGTTATAAATACCCTTTTTTAGATCTTTTCTATTTAACTATAATTCTGCTTAAAGTAAGGAGTCTGATATCATTATCGTCACTGGAAGCTTGTTCAGCAGCTACCAGACATCAGAAAAAAAAGACTGTTAACATAACAAATGAAAATCGTGTTGCAGGTACATTTCTGCAGCAGACTCTAAAGCCTTGTTCACACCAAATGCAGACCAGATCTGCATGAGTTTCTGCACACACAGTGCAGTGGGTTGTGCCGCGTTTTTGCCGCGTTTTTGATGCGTTCCGGGTCTGTTTTTTTTTAGTTTAAAATGGGCTTTCAGTGCGTTCCAGGGCGTTTGCATGCGTTTGCATGCGTTCCAGAGCAGGTAAAATAGGGCCTGCTGCAGTTTTTTTACCTGTTCTGGAACGGAACTCTGCGATGTGAACTAGAGCTAAAAATACCATTGGAATACATTGGACGCAGTTTTGCTCCGGTCTGTAATTGCTCTGCTCTGCTCCTGGAACGCGCTTTGTGTAAACAAGGCCTAATACGCCATTCATATGGCTGGATGTCAGCCCTCCTGATGAGCAAAGCTCCAATACTTCTGAGTTGCAAGTGCGATCTTCATTCATTAACTAGGGCTATGTGCAGATCAAAGTATTGTCCTTTCATCTATGTCCTATCTTCAGTAATGCCAGTTCTAGTAAAACCTACAAGAGAAAATAAATAAATACTTAACTCCTTCCCTTAGCTATTTTTGGGGGTTTGTTTTGCTTTCTTTGCATTTTTTACATTCAACGAAAACTTTGAAAATCTGTACGTGTTATTGTAGTACCGCTTTATAAATATTTTGTACCAGAAACATAATTTCAATTATTTAAAGGGAAAACTCACAGAATGTTTTTTGCTGTCTTGGTTCCCAGATTGAAGAGCAAATTTTTATTACAATAATGTCATTTAGTCCCAGGCTATGTTTTATTGTACTTATTGTTAAAATGACACTAAATCCAGGAGTTGAATCTTAAAAATGCATTCAAGTACCTTAACTATTAACAAAAATTTATCTTATTTGTAAATCACTCGGCTGTAGAGCCTCAAATCATCTCTGAATTGGTTCTGACACTGTCCTTCCTACCGGAGAGTGACTACTTTTGTTCCCCATGGTCCCTGTGTGTGTTGTAAAGTAGACACTGCTCCAAGCTCGCTCCTGTTATGAACTACAAATTCACGTTTAGTTTACTCATTTGTATTGAGATTGTAGTCTATCACTTTAGAGTAATTAGCGCTGTGTATTTATTATATATTGATTCACTAGACCCTAGAGGTCTATATCACAGCAGCTTTAGCCTAAACACTTCACGTATTTGACTAAACATTGGTGTAGATTGGTTTGGAATACTAGCTCTGCCCATTCAGTTAAAATTATCACAGGAGTGAGCTTGGAGTGGTGGCTACTTTACAACACACACAGGGACCATGAAGAACAAAAGTAGCCACCCTTCAGAAGGAAGGACAATGTCAGCACCAATTCAGAGGTGATTTGAGGATCTACAGCCGAGTGGTACACAAATAAGATACATTTTTATTAATAGTTAAGGTACTTGAATGCATTTTTAAGTTTTAACTCCTGAGTTTAGTGTCACATTAAGGGTCCAGTCACACCATAAAGAGTGCGTTCCAGAGCGTTCGGCCTCTGGAGCGCAACCCGGCCGGCTCACATTGTTTTGGGGCGGGAGGGGGCGTGTCGGTGCATTGAAGTCAATGGCAATGGCGTGGCTGCATGCAGCATTTTCTGTAGATCCCACTGGACCGGAATGCGGGCAATAATAAGCCACGTGTTCGGGTGACCGCGATTGCACTGTGAGCGGGGGGCGTGGCTGCGGTGCCATTGACTTCAATGCACCACCACACCCCCTGCTGCCCCAAAACAAAGTGACCCGGCCGGGTTGCGTTCCAGAGGCGGCACACTCTGGAACGCACTCTTTATGGTGTAACTAGGCCCTAAAGGTTATCTTAGTACTCAGATGGAAGAACACATGTTTGATACAATAATGTAAATTAGTCCCTGGTTATATTTTACTGTACTTATTGTTAGAATTGTAAGATATTTGCCTGATTCCTGTGAATATGCTGAAGTTCTAAATGTGGGTGACCCTGTCGACACCTACCAGCTTCACAAATTTCAAATGAAAAATCAAAGGAGTTGGGTGGGAGGCATGTCCTTGGACACAGAGACTCTTCATCTAAGGTTGGCCATACACCTATGAATTTTTTTCGTTCAACCCGCGGGCTCCTCTATCAACACAAACAGAGCGTCGATCGAGGAATCGCCGCTATTTGCATTTTATTCTGACAGGTGCTCATTGGCTGCCGGCTCTGATTGTACGAACATTTTCCAGCCGGCTCCTTCAATCAGCTGATCAAGGAATGCCGGCTGAAAAGGAGCCGACAGTCCCACACATTGTGCAAATTTCGGCAAGTGCATTAGGGTCACGTATCCTTACCTGTATGGATGTGCAAGTTTGGGTCAGCATGCAGCTGCGTCCTGTCATAAAGATGTACAGGCGGATACAATCAGCATTTGTCCTTCCCAGACATTGGTCTCTGCATGGACAAGTATGGTGGTCAATGAGGCCATAGGTTGTAGGATCTTTCTTTATAGTAGGAATGGTTACCTGTAATGTGTTGCAGAATATATGACCACTATAAAAATGAATTACAGAAATAACAACTTGCCTTATAATCTATTGCCAGACTTTCTACATCTATACCCGATTCCATTGGCACTCACAAGCGCGGCGGCTGTTCTCATTGAAGGGTTAACCCCCCGGATTTCGCCGTCCCTCTTTTACCTAGCAGACAGAAAGAACACAGCTGTGGCTGACACACAGAATCAGCATGAACTGGCAACTGCTTGGAATGTTGGCAGTCAGGAGCCGAGCTGAGCTTCCAGCAGGCGTTTTATAAACAAGTTTAATTCAGCACACCTGATTTTTGTAAGAAAAAAGACAGCCGTGAAGCTCTTGGAATGAAGTGAAGCCGACTAGAACCCGCATGAAAATACTGCATCCAAAAGAAAAGGCAACGCAGCCTACTAATCCAGCTTGTGTAAAGCCAGTCTGATCTGAGAGGGGGCACCTCAAAGTGAATGAATTAATATCCACCCTGGTTCAGGTTGTTACATTTGTAAAATCAATTTAAACTGAACTCCAGGAAAACATGAAATACATGTTTTACCTTCCAAAGCATTCACATTTCTGTCCATCCAGTTCTGAGATTTACACAGCTTTGCCACACAACACTATTAAGGGAGGAGACCAGATTGTCTGCTGTAGTTCAGTGACATTTACAGGTCTCCTTCCAACCCCTACCCTGTGATTGGACAGTGAAGAAGAAGCAGTGCACTGAGGAGATCATCTCTCTGTCACTCTGTTCTACCTTTCCCAACTGATTGGCTTCTTGTGCTGCTTTTCCCTTTCACAGTCTGTTGTACAAAGACTGCAAAAGGCTTAGAACAAGATCATTTCACCTACTTACACTTCTAGTATTTAAACAATATATTTAAAGGCATACAACACCTTTACAGCCAAATTTCACAGTGCACCTATATTTACCGTGATCACATTCTCTACCCCCCACACTGCCACCAACTGGTCCTCCCCACCCCCATACACACACATACTTTCTTGAATTGTGAGGTGCTTCTCCATGCATTGTTGTTTTTTTATATTAATATTTAATATTTTTTTAAATATAAAAAAATTAAATATTAATATCAAAAAATATATTTAAAAAATGTAAAATATTAAAGTCAAAATATTTTTAGCCTATATCAAATGTTGATGAAATCACTTAGAATGCATGCTGCACATTACTTATATAAGAAATCCTGCTAGTGTCTCCCCCTTATGGCCACCGAATTTCTTAGCCTAATCTTTACCGCCATTGCTACCGCAACCCAGTTTGGAGTGGAAATGCTTGATGTTTTAAAGTTTTTGTTACCTGCAGAATCAGCTGGTCCCCTGAGCACTGGTCTTGATATCCAGTTTAAGGTTGTCTCCTTTGCCTTGCAGGGTCCTATGGACCCACCCTTGTGTGCGTTTGTAAGCTGTGTCTCCAGAAACACACATACACAGCAAGGCAAGACAATCCCCTCCCCCTGCTCCTCTCACTTAGTTCCTTATCCAAGCTAGTAGATGAACAGCTGCTAGAGATTGTTCTGTCCTTTGTGATCTTGTATTGGACAGAAAGTTCATGGGAGCTAAGCTGATAGAGTTGGAACTGTTTGGAAACATGATCACTGTAATGTTTGGGCAAAAATGTAAATAAATATTTTGTTGGACAATGGTGGTCAATGAGGCCATAGGTTGTAGGATCTTTCTTTATAGTAGGAATGGTTACCTGTAAAGTGTTGCAGAATATATGACCACTATAAAAATTAATTACAGAAATAACAACTTGCCTTATAATCTATTTCCAGATTTTCTACACCTATACCCGATTCCATTGGCACTCACAAGCGCGGCAGCTGTTCTCATTGATTTTTTTTTTTTAAGTTTGAGATTTGAATATTATTTTAAATCAGTTGTGCATGGCTCCACCCACACAGCAGCATAATACATTCATGGGGTTCAGTGAATGGGAGGACTACAAGTTGCATATTCCACCCTTGCAGACGACTGCACTTGTTGTCTATTGTTTATTTCCTCCAGCCCCCTAACCTTAGTACAGAACAATATGACGCACTGATCGCATTGAACCTGGTTGAAATGCTCTGCAGGTTTGAATGCTAAAATTTAATAAATGCACATTTTATTTAATTCTTTTAATGCACAAGCTTGTGCAAAATGTGGGCTATGGAGTGAAGGATGTATTCATGAATTCAGAGCTGCATTCATTAGACTGCCGCTCTTTTACACTGATCAGCCATAACATTATGACCACTGAGAGGTTAAATGAATAACATTGATAATTTTGTTACAGTGGCACCTGGAAGTGGGTGGGATATATTAGGCAGGAAGTGAACATTTTGTCCCTGAAGTTGATGTGTTGTAAGCAGAAAAAATGGGCAAGTGTAAGGATTCAAGTGACTTTGACAAGGGCCAAATTATGATGGCTAAACGACTGGGTCAAAGCAACTCAGATACTGCAGCTCTTGTGGAGCGTTTCCAGTCTGCAGTGGTCAGGACCTACTAAAAGTTTACTTGACCTCCAAATTCTCCAGATCTCAATCCAATCGAGCATCTGTTGGGTGTGCTAGAAAAACAGGTCCAATCCATGGAGGCCTCACCTCACAACATACAGGACTTAAAGGATCTGCTACTGATGGCTTGGTGCCAGATACCACAGCATACCTTCAGAGGTCTAGTGGAGTCCATGCCTCAATGGGTCAGGGCTTTTTTGGCAGCAGAAGAGCAATCTACTCAATATCGGTGCATAAGAAAAGACTAAAGAATAGTATTCATAGTAAACATAATGTTTACAAATTATTTATTCTAGCAAGTGTTATTATGTATGTATGGCACATCCTCAAAAATTGAAGATATGGAATGAGTAGGAGTATACAACCAACTAATATTAATAAATGCATTCCTCAAATGTACATTTTCTGAATTCACTGAAATTAACTCACCAAATATATGTTTTGTAGACTGTTATTAGGGGAATGTGTTGTGATTTTGCTCAGCGTTTTTCCTTTTTGCCATTTCTTTGTATCCATTGTGTTCCACTTATACTGGAATATCACTTCACATTTGGGGATCCACACAATCGCACTGACAGGACGGGATGTGGGAGGTCACAATCAGATTCCTGACAGTAAGAGAAGAGACAGTATAAATCAGCCAATATATTAACATTTAGGAAGTAAGCTCAGATGGACAGGGCTAGAGATGATGAGTTGACTATGGATCTGCTTAGGCTCTGTACATTTTCCTGGAATGAGTAGTAATGTTTGAAGTATACCATGTGGTGAATTCCATTACCCATTTGCAGCTGTTGATCTGAGCCATGAAGAGCTGACTGCTTCGTTCTGCCAAGTGGATCCCGGCAATGAGAACAGATGGCCACAATGTTTGGGTTGGGGCTGAGTTTGTACCCACCACAGGTGCTTTAGATAGTAGAGTTGCATCTGACCTACTGTATTTTTACTTCCTGTTTGGAAAGTGAGGATCAACTTCCCATCTGATGTTTCCTCATGGACCATTGCATGAAAATTTCAGAAAGGTAATCATAACAATAGTAAAATGCCCAACCTTGGCAAAGATCCCCAAGGGGGCTTTAGTGGGGCGGAAGGGGGGTTGGCAAGAGAGGTGGGTCTTGCTGGGGGAGGGGGCTTTGCTAAGGGGAAAGGGTTTGCTAGGGAGAGAGGAGTTTTGTTGCAGGATGGGGATTTTTGACAGTGGAGTGGGGTTCTACTGGGGGGAGGAATTTTTAGCCATATAATGTAACCATTGCCCGTACATTGTCTGCATATTGTCACAATTGCTTGTAAATTGTCACAAATGCCAGTTTGTTGCCCCATGTAGTCACAATTGGCCATTTGCTGCCCACATATTTCTATGATTGCTCATATGTTTGTATATTGTCACAATTGGCAATTTGATGCCCCCATATAGTTACAGTCACCTTTTTATTCCGCTGTATAGTTACAATTGCCATTTGTTGTCTGCATGTTGCCACATTTGTGCATTTGTTACCTGCATATTGTTATGTTTCTGCATTTGTTACCTGCATATTATAACAGTTGACTGATTATGCATTATATATAATTGCCATTCTGGGGCCCATGTATTGTTAAGGTAGCAATTGTTTTTTGAAGTCACAGCTATTTAGAGGGTCATATTGCTATCATTTAGGCCTGCCACTATTAAAGCCTGCCACGATTATCCTTATGTTTTGCCATGGTGAGCCATGTGTGCTGCTATTGAATCTTCAGTTTTATTTTTTTTTAGCACATCGTTATTATTCCCATGTTTCTCCAATTCACCTCTCTTAGAATATTGGATTATATTTTATTTAGCACTCCTTCTTTCAACAAAAGCACAAAACATGTCACTAATAAACAGTTCATTTTTTTTCCCAACACAATTATACTGTATAAAAAACATTCAGAGAGAGAGACTCTTAACTGTCTCCAATTTTGTTCTGTCCAATATCATTTTTTTTTTTATTTCATGAAAATAACTGTGATGTAGACAGGACTGTAACATATGCCAGGTTTCAACTATACTAGGAGCAACACTGGTTCCCACGTTTTGATTTTAGCATGTTTCTTTTAAAGGTAACCAGTATGAGAAAATATGGAGACTGTTGTTGAGCTCCTGATGAAGATCCTAGTTTACTGGCTGTGTTTGCTCTCTTCCTTCTGAGCCATTGCCCTGTAACAAGCATACAGCTAGTGATGTCAGAAAAAAAGGCAGAAATTCTGAACTGCATACTTCCAGGACTGTGACTCAAAGATGTTATCTTGGGATGTCTGTAAATATTACTTGAAGCAGATGTCTCATTGAAGCTGAACTGTAAATATAACAGGCACAATTCCTTACGAAAGCAATGTGTCTGAGTCATTTTTGCGTTTTCATTTTTTTTTTTTCATATAGCTTGCAAGAAAAAAAGAACACATATGAATCATACTGGACTGGCTCAAACGCTGTGCATATATAGTATGAATAGCAATGGATATAATATGGATAAAGAGCCCGAGAGCAAAGACCAAAATAAAAGACACCAATGAAACCTACCAGACCATTTGGATTTGTGGCTTATGATAGTACTACTCTCTGATCCAACTATCATCAGTTGTTGAAGCTGGACAAAAACTAATAAGACCAAAAGGAAGCTTTTGCTTTACACTTTCTTTTACCTTTCTTTATCCCTAAAGTGTGGCAAATATCATGTTTTAGAAAACATATTCAGTCACCTGCAGCAAGCCCAAATGAGAAGCCCTATAATCCTCAGACACCACCAGTACCTTATGTTCAGCCAGAAAAAACCCTCACATTCAGCCAACACCAACTCGTCTCCCCCCCATGTGCATGTGCAGCTTTTAAACATGGAAGTGTGCTCTAACGCTAGGGGAGGGGGAAGACACACTGTCCGATGCTGGGGTCACGAAAAATTTCCTCGGCCAAAAAGGGGTCACGAGTGGAGGAAGTTTAAGAAGGCCTGCTCTACTCTACAGACCCAGGATTTTTACCAGCATTATTCCGGGCTGTCAGTTCATCTTGAGGTGGTAGAGGAGGATGGAGCTGTTCCCAGCATTAGCAATCCCGCACAGTGTGTGGCCCCTTGTGTCCTTTGCTCTTAGCGCAGTACATTACCAGTTACATTTATGTGAATGCATTTCATATTTATTCATTACTTTTGAATTAAGTGTTTTTATTGCGCTAGATCTTTGCACCCCCTTTTTCTTTTTATGTTACCATGATGCCCAACATCTATCTTGGAAATTAGCCAGCAAGTTTCCCATGAAAACATTATAAGAATATTTTGGCCAGGTTTCCAGGGTGCTAGCAGAGGTCTACAGGTATGGCATTTAGAGTGGATTTTAGCCTACTGGGCCCCCTTGTCTGCATGGGCTGTTTTATGCAAGAGGTGAACATAGCCTTTAATTTTATCTCAGAGTAAACACATTGATACTTGAATATCCGTCAGATTCTAACTTAGCCTTAAATAAAGGTCTTCTTAAAACAAACCACAGATTGATGCTGGTCCAGACAT
This sequence comes from Nanorana parkeri, assembly GCF_000935625.1. NCBI lineage: Eukaryota > Metazoa > Chordata > Amphibia > Anura > Dicroglossidae > Nanorana > Nanorana parkeri. The sequence continues at coordinate 560,007 of NW_017306862.1, read as the reverse complement.
TTCAGTATGTTGATTGAAAACAGAAATAGTATAAATTTCAAAAGTGTTCGGACGTTTCCTCCGGCATCCGTGGGGTTATCATCCTTCTCTGAGTTGACACAGCTGTAGTAAACACAATTAAAATTAATTGCTCGCAACTAAAGTTCCATTTCCTATGATCCATTTCCTATGAGTTGATACATAGACATCAGAATACTGCAGCAAATTCTAATTGCAACATTATACTCACTGAATCCCATCTATTCCCAAAACATCTCTTTCCTAAAGGCTTTGGAAGCCATTACAGCATTCCATAAGGACTCAAGCTCATTGTTTTGCATGAGGCAGAATGCCATGTTTTTTTCATTAAACTTATACACAGGGGAAATTCAATGCTGATCCAACAGGTGTCCCAGGAAAGTATTTCTCCAACACAGTTATGAAGTCAGATGGATTTAGGGGAAATTGGCTGGAGTCCTCAATACCTCTCAGCATTCATATCTGCAGCAGCTCTGTTCTCAGGTAAGTCAGCTTCTCACTGAGGAGGCACAAAGAATACAATTGTAATTACCAGACAATGGAGCTCTTGTGTGAAAAGAAAACGTGCAGCTTCAGCAGAGAGCTATGTTTTTTTCTGCTCCGCCTGCATGAAGTTTTTTTTTCTGTCTTCTAGGTCTATAGATGATCTGAAAATAATACAACAAAAGAAAAACGGAACATCAGTCTATCTGGCACAACAAAAACGATTAGAAGAGCTGCAGAGCACAATACCTTTCTCTGAATTATTCCTTCTAAGATAAAGTGATATTTCTAGCACTTATTCCCACAAAGACCTTCGCTGTGGTTTGCTTGTGTGCTACTTTTTTCATTTTGGTCTCAGTGAAACAATGAAAACGTTGAAAGAAACACAGATGCGTTACTGGTAACACGACTTATAATGCACAGGCTTCTAGTCATGTAATTTACCAGGGAAAACCAAGGGGATGTCTGTCATATACACGTTCTGACATAAATCCCATGTGCTATGGGAATTCCCGATGACAATATGAAGTGTAGACAGTTTTATGTAATGAATTAAAATAGGAATGACTGACCAAACTGCACATTATGGCTGATGCCTGCAGTGTACGTTTATATTGTGTCTGATTTAAAACAAGCCTGTTAGCCAATTTAAATTGATATAGACCTTCCCTAAGAGCAAAGGTCCCAACTGGTGCTTATTGTTATTATTATACAGGATTTATATAGCATCAACAGTTTGCACAGCGCTTTACAAAGTAAAGGGTGACAGAACAGTGCAATACAATTCAAGGCAAGAGGGTTAAAAGTGCCCCGCTCCCGAGAGTTTACAACCTAAAAGGGATTGGAATTATGTTTAGTAGATAAAAAGCTTTCCTTTGTGTGCCTCTCTGATTTAGATTCACTTTAAGTAACTGCAGGTGTGTCCCATATACATTAATAAACGGTACTGAGTAAAAGAAGACAGCATATTTGATGTTTAATTTAATCCATACCCTTTACAGGTCACTGGTAACTCCCTATCAATGACATTATCCTTGGTGACGGTACAGCAATTTCTTTAAGAGTGTGGATTCCAGTATTGTGCACTATGGCTATCATTCGTTGTTTTAAAGTGAGTTGTTTAGAAGAGTTAATGATGAGTTTCTTGGCATAGACATTGACAAGAGCAACACGTTGAAGACTGGACCATCACATATACTTTTATGATATTTGTAATCCATGTGGAATATATATACTGTGACAGAGCGGGGTCAGCGCATGCTAAAGTGCGCAGAAGTCGCCAACTGTCTGCAGAGCCAATAACCCTGGTCTCCCCTGTTAGAGGCCTTAATATACCAGAGAAGCAGAGGATGGTCCTGTCTGAGCTGCACCGTCAGCGGACTCAGATAGGGTTCCTCCAGGAGACCCATTTCTCAGCTGTTAAACCCCCTACGCTCCGAGATCGTCGCTACCCCGCGGCATACCATAGTTACTCTCCAGACAAGAAATCCTGAGGGGTCAGCATTCTCCTATCTCAGTCAGTTCCGTGGTCCCCACTAGACGTATATGCCGACGTGGAGGGTAGACTGCTCATGATTAAGGGGAGGATCGGTGCCACCGTGGTTACTTTGTTCAATGTCTACTTGCCTAACCAGAGCCAGCTCACGTTCTTAGATCGTGTTCTGGAATTGATAGACGACTTTAGGGAGGGACAGCTGGTAATGGGAGGGGATTTTAATCTTCTGCTAGACCCACACCTGGACTCCTCCGGTTCATCCTCCCACCTCTCCTATGCGGCTTTAAAACGACTGAAGAAGCGCCTCCACCTTTTTCAACTCGTAGATGTTTGGCGGATTCATCATCCTACCACACGTGACTACTCCTTTTACTCCTGTACCCATAAGGTTTACACTCGCATTGATTTATTCCTGGTCCACCATAGCTCCCTGGCTTCGGTTTCGAGCTCAGGCATCGGCAATATCTCCATCTCAGACCATGCCCCCATCGAGATAATTGTAGACTGGGGTCCTGATACTCCCCATTCATGGCATTGGCGCCTGAACGAATCACTCATTTCTGATCCTGCTCTTGCCTCTGAAATAGCCCAAGATCTGCGTTTCTATTTCACTATGAACACCCCCTCAGAATGCTCTCCATATGTGGTCTGGGAGGCTCACAAAGTGTTTATATGGGGCACACTTATCAAAATGGGCTCTAGAATTAAGCGTCAGCGAACACAACAAATCTGCTCCTTATTGTCCCAGATGAATTCCCTGGAACTTCAGCATAAACAACGCCCAGACCCGGTAATATCCTCTAACCTCTCTGGATTACGAGATTCGCTTTGCACTTTGTGCCTTGCGAAGGCCAGAGCAGCCATCTCAAAATGCTGCCACCCCTTTTATGAGTATGGCAACCACTGCAGCCGGTCAATGGCCAGGGCGCTGCGCCATCAGCGCTCGAAAACGTTTATACCGACTATAAAGCCCTCCACGGGCTCCATCCTTCATCTTATGAAGGATATAGCGGCGGCATTTCGAGATTACTATTCCTCTCTATATAACCTTCCCCGCCCTTCCTCCACCCAGGCCCTATCTCAACGACAACAGCGTATCCGATAATATCTGCTGGACTCGCCTCCCCTGCCTACCTACTGACATCGTACCTCTATTGGAAGACCCATTGTCTTCTCAGGAGCTAGAGTCCGCGATCAAACAGACACTGATAGGCAAGGCCCCAGGCCGAGATGAGTTTCCGATTTCCTACTACAAAACCTTTTCTGACATTCTCAATCCGCACCTACTACAAGCCTGGAACTCAGTCAACTCAGAGAGGGGGCCCCCCGTTGATGCCCTGTCTGCCCATATCACTGTTATACTGAGGCCTGACAAAGACCCCTTGTTATGCCCGAGCTATCTCCCCATATCGCTCCTTAACGTGGACACTAAGCTGTTTGCGAAGGTGTTGTCTCTCCGCCTCCTTCCGTATCTCCCCTTGATAATCCACAAGGATCCATTAGGATTTATCCCCCACCGTGAGGCAAGAGACAACACCATGAAGGCTTTTAACCTCATTCACTCGGCCATGTCAGAAGACCGACCATGTCTTCTCCTGTCCACCGACGCAGAAAAGACCTTTGATAGGGTCCACTGGTCCTTCATGCGGCTTACATTGGAACACATCGGTTTGGGTCCCCAAATGCTAGCATGGATAACATCCCTATATTCTTTCCCTTCCGCTAGAGTACGCATTAACGGTGTCTTGTCGGACTCTTTTGGAATTTATAATGGTACCAGACAGGGCTGCCCTCTATCTCCACTTATTTTCGTACTAACACTGGAGCCCCTCCTCTGCACGATCAGAGTGCATACGGATATTCGGGGAGTGCAACTGAAAAACGGACATCACAAGGTGGCTGCATACGTGGACTCCTCCCCGGACATCTCTATTCCCAACCTCCTGGTGGCCCTACGACAATGCGGGGAACTCTCCAACTTTCACATCTTAGGCCAGAAATTGGAGGCCCTTAACTTTAATCTTCCCCAGGCGCCATACACTAGACTACAGCACAACTTCCCATTCTAATGGTCCAGTTGTTCTAATAAATACCTGGGCGTTCGCCTACCACGCTCTCTCAATGACACCTTCACCCTTAACTTTCCCCCTTTACTCCAGAAAATTAGATCACACCTCAAACAATGGTCTCACCTAACCTTCTCGTGGACAGGTAGATGCAATATTATCAAACAAAACGTTCTTCCATGGCTTCTATACCCCTTACAGACCCTACCGATTTTTATTCCTAGGGCATTCTTAGCCTCTGTTCAATCGACCATTAATAGATTCATATGGGCACAGGGACCAGCCCGGATCAAGCACTCCCCAAACCACATGGAGGTCTCGCCCTACCAGATGTCCATCTATAGTACCTCGCAGCACATCTCTCCCGGATCATAGACTGGTGCAGACACGGTGAGTTCAAGACCTGGGTAGCGGTGGAACAGTTCTTCTCCCCCATTCCTCTGAGGACCCTCCCTTGGTGCCTACGCTCCGCCCCGAGACACCTTCAGTCGCACCCCACTATTAGCCCCACTTTGAAAGTGGCCAAACTGGCCTTCGCCTCCAAAGAAATATCAACTTCCCCCTCCCCTTTACATCCGATTATCGGGACTCCGGACTTCTCTCCCGGCATACAGGACGTGGCGTTCCTCCGCTTGGGGAAGCAAGATAAGTTCAGAGCTTTCCACTTTCTCCGCGGACCCACATGGCCCACTTTCACTGAACTCACTTCGGATCCATCTCTGACAACCTTAAGCTTTGGAGACTACGCCAATTGACACACTATCTATCCTTGCTACCATCTCCGATTCTATTTTGTAGACCAATATCACCGTTCGAACGAGAATGCACTGCGGCAGGCACCCTATCTAAAACATTGTCACTCTGTTACAAACTGCTTATCTCCCTGTACATTGATCAACCTTTACTTGAAGGCTGGGAGCGGGACCTGGGGGTCCAGTTTACCCCTGATGAGAGATCTAGGATCCTGCGGCTCTCCCTAGGGTCGTCTATCTGCAACAGATACCAAGAAACTACATATAAGATATTGACCAGGTGGTACCAAACTCCCCATAAGCTTCATGTGATTTTCCCGGAGGTGCCAGACATTTGCTGGCGCTGCAGTTCCTCACCAGCTGACATGTATCACGTTTTTTGGTCCTGCCCATTGCTGTTGGGCTTTTGGACCCAGGTCAGGGACGTAATGCAGAAATTTACTGACAGACCAATCCCGCTAGACCCGGCTTTTTTCTTACTACACCACAATAGCACCCCCCTGAAGGCATATAGAAAGTCCGTTCTCGTACACCTGGTGAACGCGGCGAGGGCCTGTATACCTTTTCTGTGGAAACAGTCATCGCCGCCCACCATACGAGTTAATGATGTTAAACATATGGAAGATCTCACTAGCTCCATAAAGGACACCGTGTCTAGATTCTGCACCACATGGTTTTACTGGACTGAATTCCTCGACTCTACGGAATACCAGCTTTTAATGGACAGTTAGGATTTGCGGCCTGAGAGAGAAAACACCCTCCCCACCCACCTTTTCCCTGTCTTGTTTCCTTCCCTACCTCCCTCCTTTTCCTCTTTCACATTGTCATGCGTTTACACCCCTGACATCATACCTGTCATATCAGGATATCGGTTATTTACCGGGCTCTATGCCTCAACGGCCTGAATAGTACCATACAGGGCTCCACCTGCCTTGACACACCTTGGAGACGGGCCCTGGTCTAACACCAGAGATATCACGCTTTTTATGTATGGCAGGATAAAGTAAGGGGTACTCGTGTGGTTAAATTGTGTTGTGACAACGTATCATGCCTTTATTATGTTATTCCATACAGTATGACAATGTTATGTGTTATGTACCTTTGTTTTATTTTTGACAACATTTCTTTGAATAAAAACAGAATTTATAAAAACAAAAATAGTCACTGAAGTGCTCTTAATTAACAAAGGGATAACAGCTGGGCTGTGCTTAGCGCATACATCAGGCCTCAAGTAACAAAGTCAAAATATATTAGGGGCACATGACAGAGGATTTTCTGGGTAACCATTGCAACTTCCTATGCTTGCTCAACATCCTTTTCACTGTGCGCATATGGTAGGTCCTCTTTTTTTAAGGTCATGCCCCTAAACAATTTAGCCGCATCCAATGTATGCTACAGAATTTACCACTTTCTTATGACCTCACACACTCTTCACCTAGGATGATATCACTGTATGAGGCTGTAGGCACAGGAGTGCTTAGGCATACTCACCAGGAAGTGCACTGCTATTTTATAGAAGGAATTCAAGATAAAGGATAAATATTCCAGTGTACTGCTTAGACATTTTAATTTATAGGTGTTGTCTATAACATAGCAAAGATCCACTTTAAATTATATTGGCTTTTTCTTCCCTTTTGCTACAATAAAAGCAGCTCAATATAGTGGACCAAGCATGTACCATGTACAGTAGAAATATGACTTGCACGCTATTAAAGCTCAACTCCCCAGTATGCCAAGAGAATGGTCATTAAGTAAAGCACTAAGCTTGTCAAGGGTGTAAAGGCACTAAGCACTCTTTTTCATTTGAAGATATCTTAGAAATGTCACATTCTTTGATATTCAAGGGAATCTGATTGCCATAAAATGATGCACTGCATGGAACTGCTTGTAATTCACAGTGATTTGCATAACCAGTTTTTACAATTATATCTGTTTATAAGGGTATTTTAGGCTGAAAGCTACAGACATCATGCTGTTAAAAATAATGACTATATTTAACATTCATGAAAAGGGAAGGATGCGACGATAACATTGAGACAAAAATGCAAAAGGACAATGTCCTTTTTGCATATTTCTTTTAGGTGCTACTACAACAGGAACTGAGGAGAAATCTTACATTGCAGATACATGTTTCCATGACAAATGCTTAAGAGGAGATTTCCCTCACATTGGAAAAATATCTGCTCACTTCCTGTTGAAGCTACAGAACAGGAAGTGAAGGAAAATCTTCCTAATGAAACACAGCTATAATAAAACTGACAGCGATTTTAACCCTCCCGGTCTAAAACTTGAATTGTTTGGTTGGATGTCCTTCTTCTCAATCACACAGCTAAACTGGTCTCAGCCTTTTGGCTTCCCTGCCTTTTGGTTAAGATCAAATGTAGTATGTGTTCTTATCAGTGTTTACGAGGGGAAATGCATGGCTGTTCAATCTGGGGGGTAAGAGTGGGAGTACTTCCCTTGGTCCAGGATCTGGAACGTCCCAGTTCCTAGGCTAGGAGCTCAGAGGCCTGCAGTCCTGTGCCCCTGGGGGCTGCATTCCAGGGGTGCGAGAAAATCACTGAGATTGGGACTCCACTTTGTTTCACTGGGACTAGGACAATTCACTCAAAAGCTTTTTCTGTACCAAGCTTCTTGGGAAGTCCTTTTGGCTAACCTGGAGCAATTTCTTATCTTGGCCAGAAGGCCTGCTATGTCTCACACTGGCATTTATGTATTTATTTATTCACTATTTTTATGCACGTTTTGATCCCACAGAAGATGGAGAGTGTGGTTGCCTTCCGTGCATGCCATGATGTTGGGGGAGAGGTTCTGTAGCCTTCATTTCTTTTTGCCTCTGCCCAATTGGGGGTCTCTTTGGGAGAGCCCTTACCAAGTACTTGATGGAACGGCTTTGACAGGTCGCTAAGGTTCAGGGACAGCCTTCGGCCTAGGTGGACCAGGGTTGCCTTGCCCCTGTCAGAAGCCTTGCACCCTGGGGGTTTCAAGAATTGTAGCACTTCCTTTTCGGAGGAAGACTAAAAGCACCCTTGTGCACTTTTTTAGTGTGCTGTGATTTAAGAGTTTCGTTTTGTTCATAGGTGAAGTTTATCTTTGATTCACGCACCGCGGACATAGAAAAAACACAGCTAAACTGGTCTTCTCCATAAAACCAAAAAATTACCTCCCATGTTTTAAAGGAGGTTCCCCTATTCTGACCTATGCAGGGTGTGCCTTTAGTCTGCATGATGAGTGAGAAGAAGGGTTGGTCAGATCAGGTACAACATTTTCAAAGTTGGAAGGTTTTGTATACTAGCTGTCTTCTAGGGATGAACTTTGGGTTTTGGTCGACCTAGCTGTTTGCAATTCAAAGGAACAGACAAACGATTTGTCCAGTTCACCTGCCCACTGAACCTCTGTCTATGTTCTTATGGTTCGACAAACTGTGCCCTGACAACCAATCATGCCTTGCAAGCCGCACATCACATTGGTTGCTAGGATACAGATGTCCCTGGGTTCAGTTAATTTGGACAATCGGTGAACCAGGATTTCTGGCTTGGTTCGGGTACATCCAACCAAACCAAACCCAGGCACGTTTGAAGTGTTTGTTAAGTAGTTTTGTTATAATAATTTCAAAAGAACCCCAGTTTAAACAAGATTAATAGATTGGTTGTCTAACCTAAACCAAGCTGTATACAGTTTGACAAACAGGCATACCATTGGGCCAGTTTGCCCAACCGCCAAACCCCCATCTGTGTCCAAGCAGGGCCATTGCTTGCTAGAATGCAGGCTGGCGCACTAAAACAAATTATGACACTGTGGGAGCGCCAGCATCTTAGCAACCAACGATGTTGTAATGCAGAGTTGCAAGAGTTAGAACTTCTGACAATTATTTTATTGCTGGCTTTGCCTTTCTGTCTTAGTAACACCCTCACCCCCATTTACTGAGCTGGTATCACACAGAAAGTAAGTGAGGGAAAATCCATCTGATTCACTGACAAAAATAAAAAAAACTGACAGAAATAATTACTCTTATCCATTTAGTCTAGAACTAGAAAAGAAGGTTAGTCTGCTTTCGGTGTTATTTTAAAATTGAGGTTGGCATCAAACACCCTGTTGTACATTATTTCACAACAATTGCTTTAATCATCTGTTTTCAAACTTATGATGTATAAGTAAAATATCCTCATGAGCTTCCTTTACCAGCCTAATGAACACGGCCCTTACATAAAAGCATCACAGTGCAACAAAAGAGATCATCATATGTCAGCTATTTCACTTGTAATTCTAAGAGGATACCTAAAAACCATTTAACACAGCAACTGGGAACAGTTGTCAACATGTCCATCTATATGATTGGACAGCCATGTCTGGAATCAGTCATGAGACTCTGAGCGCTGTGTTCAACTGACACTGTCAGGCTTAACCAACACTACAGAATATGTTTGGACCTTCATAACCGTAACAAGCCCTAGCACATGTTCTCCATATAAATCACTCCCAGATTGCAGGGAATTGCTGGGACATTCTCCATGTACAGTTGGTCTCTGGAAACTAGTTTTCTATGCTCCTGAGTTCCTATGCTTCAGAGTTACATCCACTTCAGTGCTTCTGACCATAGCTTGTTTTTCTACTACAGTTAGGCTTCTGATTTGGTACCACACCTAGCAATGTATCATGCCATTATTGAGCCCAGTTTATCCTTAGTTCTTTCCCTCGGTTACCTGATTTGGGTCTTTGTATTGTGGACTAGAGTCTCATTGCTTACCTTGGCCTATCTACCATTCTGCTGCATACATGACTGCCAACACTCTGTTGTCACCACTTGAGCCAACCTGTGGTTCACAAATGGGAGTTGCCACACAGCCAAGCTTATATCCTCCTGAGAGGGGCTTCCTAGACTCACACCAGAGGGGCACCAGGATCTGTCTCTGGTGACAGTAGTAGCTCTGCTCATAATACATTGGACTGTCTATGAATTGCTATATATTTCTATAGCATTGTTGTACACTTATACAATTTCTGACAAACATACCCAGCTTATGGAGTGACATTTATTCAGTAAGATCAAATACTGATAGAAAATGGCAAACTATTTACCAGTACTTTTCTTTTTTTATGGGATTTTAAGTGTAAATATGAACAAAACAAAATCACATATCACAAAAATCCCAGTCCACCTTTAACATAGTCTTATTTTTAGAGTGTAAGCCCTCAGGGGCAGGGCCCTCCTCACCATCTTGTCTTGAATTGTGATTGTAATGTCTTCTTTATATTGTAAAGCGCTGCGCAAACTGTTGGCACTATATAAATCCTGTATAATAATAATAATAATAATTATAATATTACCTGTTGGTCCTGCCAGTAGATCTGTTAATAGATCTACTTGCTGGATCAACATATAATAAATGCGTGTTACAGGGAGCAGAATAAAAAAAAGTACTCTGCTAAAACCAATCACAGACTACATTGTATATATTTTTAGTTTGTTCATAGTTTTATATTTTTTATATTCAAAGGATAAGCATCACAGACTGGCTTTTCTTATAGATGTACTTATTATATCACTTCTATTTTCAACAATATTATTATTATTATTATTATACAGGATTTATTTAGTGCCCACAGTTTGTGCATTGCTTCACAAATCACAATATACTGAAAACATAAAAGTTAAAATACAAATCCAGACAAGATGGAAAGGAGGGCCCTGCCCGTAAGAGCTTACAATCTAAAATATGATGAAATACAACTCTTTTATTTGTTGTTTTGGTGATAGAAATGTAGGGAAAGCATGTCTAGAAAATATATTGTTCTGAATCTTAGCAACTACAATTTGCAATTTGAGTTAAAAAAATAAAATGTGTAATGTGTAAAATTTTGCCTTATAACCACAGCTGTGATGGAGGTTAGTTTATTTTTCCAAATGAGATGCACTTAATTATTCCCCGCTACCCATCTAATTTGCTTCCATCAATAGTAGTCTTTTATCTTAGTTACTGTAAATAAAGGAGAAGAGCATCCAATCTGGGCTCACTGTCCCCTAAGACCGTGTTTGGCTCTGTCAGTAAATCTTGCTGTATCTACACTTTCTCTGCTGACCTGTAACTAAGGCTATGCTTTCCAGATGGGGGTTGTTCATCAAGTGTTGACCATATGGTGTCATTTTCAGCTTTCAGTCAATCTTATCATGTGATTCAGATCACCATAAAATGGATTTTGGGTAACAGGTTCACCTTCATAGTACTTTAATGTGCACTAAGTACATGGACCGGCTTTTTCTACAAATGTGGTAAGTAGTAACTAGGTCAAAGAAAAGTATTTGCCTGTCAGCGGGCAACATAAGAGAGAGATCCCAATTACAAACATAATTTACCCATTACATGTATATTGAAACAAGATTTGTCCCCTTCAGTATACAAGAGATAGAAAGATTCCAAACATGACCAACCTGTCACATTAAAAATTGAACACGATTCATCCAACAACATTTAACATAATAGTAAGATTTCAATAACAAACAAGATTTACCTATCACATTCCACATCCTCCACATCACACATAGGGTAAAAAAATGTTTAAATGTTAGCCAAATGCTGTGATATACAGACACATGAATATCCAGTAAGTATTCGTGGTGTGAATCGCACAGCGGATCCTTTATCAAGGTTTTTTTTGTTTTTTTTTACTGCATCCTTTGTGTTAGCGGACCATTTAGCTTTAATAGCTAACACTAAAAGATTTCTGTCTGATTTGTTTAAAAATTAAGGCCACCTAACTAAATGTGTAAACATGAAACAATATTTGCTGGTTTCTTTACTTCCACATATACCTTTTTTTCTGCTGTAATAATGTTGAGATTGCATTATTGAACTGTACAGACATTGTGGAATGTACTGAATATTTATATTGCAGTGCAATCAATGTTTTAGGGATCAATATTTCTTAATTGGCAGCTTTTCCTACAACACACAATGCATTCTCCCCTTTTACTTGGCTGTTTGCAGATGGAAGGAGAAGGCTCACAGGAAGTTTGTCGGTTTGAGGGTGTCAGGAACCAGGTCCTCTCAGGTGTGTTACTGTTATTGCAGACATTCCTTCCAGAAAAGAAATAGCACATTTGTAAGCTAGACACAGGGGTCAAAGTCTGAGTGATTAATGCTGCCATGCTGCTGTCCAAATTAGTTACTCCCTGGGGGTGTTTGCAGTGAACAGACCAAATGTGCTTAGCAGATTTGTACAAATCCATCCAGGTTTAACACAAAAGAAGTTTTGTAAAAAAAGAAATAGTTGACTGCCTTTGTGCTTGTCAGCCTCAAGCCATTGAAATGTTGTGCATTGCAGTGTGTACCTGTGTATACGTTGTGCACCTTGGTGTATAATGGCAAACTCTACCCAAACTGATCTCCTGTCACAAAGAAGTTTTATCTGCAATGATTCTCTCTGGAAAAGGTCTGAAACTACAGAGTCCTAGTGTAGATTGTGACACCTCACTTGCTACCCAATGACTGAAGACAGCCCCAGTTTAGACCTCTCGGGGCTCTGCCGAGGCCCATATGCACTTGGCTCCAGAATCTCATTGCCATATTCCTGGTCCAGCATTCCTTTCATTCAGCTAAACCCCACCTGCTATCAGTTACCTGTAGGAGAGGTTGAGATGTGACCTTTGGGTTATACCAACCATGCCATACATGGGATATCTCGGCCTTCCCTTTTTCTGTCAGCAGAATTAGATCTAGGCTGCTTGGTCAGAGCTTGTTAACACGTGCAGCTTTGAGAGGGTGCCAAATCAGCCTTGCTTTGTACTCCGATCTGCCCAAAAGTCTCTTACCTCATGATGAAAGAGACCTGCAATGAAACCACTTGTGTGTTGTGGTGCATTGGGCTTTGTTCTACATTGTACTGTTCTACATTCTACTGTTCATTGGTTTGGGGTGCCATTCTCAATGAATGGCACCACACCGCACATAGAGCAGGTGTATTTTTCTTTCATATTACCACAATGCACAAGTGCCTAATTTTTAATTTTTTTTTAGAAAACCATGGCTTCTCTGTCCTCCTTGTGCTTGTGTGGGTTTCCTCTGGGCCCTCTGGTTTCCTCCTGTATTTGTGTTCAATAGGGATCCTAGATTGTAAGCTTTAGGGCAGACACTGAAGTCAATGTGCTTTATGGAAAAGTACTGCATAAATTGTCAGTGCTATATAAATACCTATAACAAAATATAATAAACATATTATCTTCCCTTTTTACTATTTTTATATATAATGTTGTTATATAATGCTCTATAATTCTGTATTATGCTGTTCCATCAAAGGCACTGCTGCATAACACAGTTCAATATTGAGCATGAGCCCCTTTATCCCCCTTTATTTCTACATCTCCCCTCCCCCACTATTTGGTTAGTTTTTTTTGAGGGGGGGTTTTGTTTTGTTTAGTTTTTTTGTAACTCCCTCCAACTCTCCCTGCATTGAAGAACTCTAAAAGGCATTCTATTTTTTGCATTCCCTGCATGGACAGACACTGGAGAAATATGTACTGTTTTATCCACATAGATGTTAATAAATATAAGTTTAAAAAATAAATCAAGTAACTGGGTCTAGAATCACATAAGGCCATTCACTCTCACCTTTGTTTTTGTGTGTCATGTTCCACTTTGTATTTGTATCACTTTCAAAGTTTGCGGAAAAAAATGTAAATGTTTATTTTGGAGAGCAGCTTTGGTGCTGTGTGGACAGCTTTAAAATGCAAACCACCAAAAACATTTCTTTCAAACCACAGAAAAAAAAGGACACGTGTTACCAGATGATTTGGCCAGAGAGGTGTAAGAAAGAGGTGAAGGGATTGATCGGGTTACTTGTTTTCTTTTTCTTTTCTTTTTTTTTACCACCTGTTTACTGAACAGTTGGAAAAGTTCTAAAACACATAAGTTGTATCGGTGACATCTGTGAAGCGACAAGGTTGTAACTGATGGGAATTTTAGCAACTGGCAGCAAGTGAGTGAATGCATCAGCAGTTTACTGTGTTGCTAATAACTGGATCTTTCACTGCCATTTAAAGAGTTACAAACAACTGATCCAGTTTCCACCTTCGTGTTAATTGTAATGACATTTAATTTCATTGGCATATGCTCTGCCAGACAGTTTGGCCAGCATTTGTTAGCAGCCTTTAGTGAGAGAAAATATTTGTCACGTTAATTAATGCAATGAAAAAAAAATGAACCTGCTCACAGAGCTGGCCAATAATGCTGGTTGAATATGGAGCAAAACTTTGGCCAACATTATGAAGATTAAGGTCTCGCTCATGATGAGTTTTGATCCCAGTGACAATACAAAAACATTGTTACTTTATGTAATTAGGTAAGGGGGTCACATGACAGATTTGGATTTTGTGTTATTTCGTTTTTCGGGATTCGGGTGTGAAAGTCAATTCGGATTCGGACGAAATTCGTTAGCGGTAGTTCGTTTTCATTTCTTATATGTTTTGTTCATTCATTCGTTCGTTGCAGCACAATGACATTTGAGGGGGAAAAATTTTTTTTCTCCTTCTCTAATGTCACTTTGCTGCAACGAACTAAATGAATCAGAAACGAAAACGAAACGAACGTTCAAACGAACTATCGCTAATGAATTTCGGAAACGGAAATTTGTATTTGTTTGCATTCGTTATATCTGTAATTCGGAATTTGGATACATCCGAATGTCAGAATTTCCGAAAATTCGTCCAAATTTCGTTTAGGAACAAAACGAATAGCACATGTCTAATACAAAACGCTTGTTCGCACTGTCCTCCAGGACCCTTCCTAATTATTAGTGTTGGGAATGGTCTGGATGGCAGTGGTACCAATTGAAGTAGGAGGGAGGAATCCTTGCCTTTCCTGTTTTTCCTTCTCTTCCTTCTCTTCCTCTCTTCTATGCACTTTATTTTCCTAATTGTGTTTTGATCTTTTTTATTCTTTGTCCTGATTTTGTTGTCAACTCATATTGATTCATACATATACTAGGGGGAAAGGAGTACTCGTGATTTGACAGTACCTTCTATGAGATAGATACTTATGTATTGGATCTACACTATGATGTAAGTAGAGCAGGTGGGATCAGTTGGTTTACATTTTTCATAGTTCCCTTAAGACCTTTATGCTCTATGACATTTGTATGTATTTCATATAAGCTGTGCTGGATGCTGTCGAATAAATAGGTACCAAACAAGTCAAGCCTCAATAAAATGGTAAGAAACTACAGTACCCAAAATGGCCCATTAATGACACTTTAAAAGCCTTTACTAGACATGTGCAATTAGTTTTGTTCCAAATTGAAATTCATACGAATTTCTGTAAATTCGGATATTCGGATGGATCCGAACTTCCGAATGACAGAAATAATGAATGTTTGATAACAAAATTAATTTCATTCGGAAAAGAAACAGAACAAGCGGGAGAGCCGTAATTTACCGCTCTCTGGCTTCTCTGCATCAGCAGACCTGAAAGAAAACTTTCTCTCTCAGGTCTCAGGTCCACTTCTCTGGGACTAACAGAAAGTAGTGGGTGGAGCAATAGCCAACTTGCTATTGACTATTGCACTTTTAAATAGCCAGTAGTAGAATGGCTGCCTCCCAATGCCTTCTGTCAGTCCCAGAGGTGCTGATTGACAGAAGGCAGTGGGCGGAGCATTAGCCAGCCTGCTATTGGGTATTTCAGTCTTTCTTAACCTCTTGCCGTCCGCCCGTAGTAAAAAAACGGACGGACGGCACTGCAGCATCTGCGGGTTGCAGATTTTGCGGGTTGCATCTGCGGGTTTCCCCAAAAAAGGGTAAAAAATTCATTTCAGTACAGTGCTGCATGACGGAATAAATGTCAGTTAAAATACCGCAGCGCTGAATACTGAAAAATGGCCTGGATGGGAGGGGGGTTTAACACCGCGAATGTCAACTGGTTAAATTTTGCTCACTGCCAGATGTAAACATTGCATCTTGGAGATGTTGTTTTTTTCAATTGTCGGCCAATGCTGGAATGATTTTGTGGGACATTTTAATAAAATGTATTTTAAATAAAGGAATTATCAAAAAATTGTGTTTCCTTTTTTTCTTCAATTAAAGGAATTTTTTCTAAGGTGTTGTGTGTTTATTTACATTTTATTTAACCCTTTAGTGAATGAGTAGGGGTACAAGTAAGTAGTAAGGGATGGGGTGGCATCTGGGTGCCCCCTTTATTAAAGGGGGGTACCCAGATGCAAATGAGCCCCCCTGCCTACAGACCCCCACAACAATGGGGTCAGGGTTGTGGAGAGAAGGCCTTTGTCCCCATCGGCATGTGGACAAGGTGCTTTTCCAAGGGGTTCCCCCTTGGAAAAGCACCCTCCCAATGCCGAGGGCATGTGGCTTGGCATGTGGCTTGGCATGGGGGCGGGAGGGGGGCTACTGACACCCCTCCCCCACCCCCTCAATAACATGCACCGCCAGCACCCCTCTGCCTCAGGCAGCGAGGGACATAGGGATGCCCTTGACTCTTTCCCACTGTTTCCAAAACTAAATTATACAAATGTGTCTGGAGTTAAGCCGCAGAAAGTGCAAGTAGTCAGATCAGCGCAAACTCCCACACACACTGGGGTGTTATTCTGCAGCCTTCTCTGACCTTTGTCAGAAATCACTTAAAGAAGACGAGCCAGGAGGGCAGTCAGAAAAGGTGATTACCTTCTTAATGTCATTATTTGTAGCACTTTCTAACTGATGGAATTATTCAGAAGTGCTGTATAAAGTATTGCTGTTATTAGTAGTGCTCTATAGCAGGTGCTATTCTGCATTGCAGCAATGCAGAATGACACCCTCTACAGAGGACTACAAATCTCAGCAATATTTTATACAGCAATGCTATTGCTGTATTAAGTATTGCTGGGATGTCTAGTCCTCTGTAGCCTTTGCCATTCTGCAGTGCTGTAAACAGTGATGCAACAATACCACACAGCTCCTCCTCCTTCCCACTGCCTCCACAGCCATGGTGAGACCCAGCTGCCCGCACCTGCCTCATATCATGGTGTTACCCCACCGCCCACACAGCACTGGGGAGACACGCACCTGCTCATTTAGTCCTGATGAGACACGCAGGCAGCAATGGTGAGACTGTAAAAACATGGTGAGACCCATGCAGACATGGGGAGACCCATGCAGCCATGATGAGATACACAGCCATGGTGAGATCCGTACATAGCCCTGGTGAGACCGAACAGCCATGGTGAGACACGCATGCAGCATTGGTGAGACCGCACAGTCATAGTGAGACCCGCACGTAGCCCTGGTGAGACTAAACAGACATGCTGAGACCTGCACACAGCCCTGGTGAGACCGCACAGCCATGGTGAGACCGACATGCAGCCCTGGTGGGACTGCACAGCTATAGTGAGACCCGCACACAGCCCTGGTGAGAGCGCACAGCCATGCTTCTGGAGGTGTGGATTGGGGGGGTTGTGTTTATAAGAGCTGGGGAGGGGGGCCCAAAAGAACAATCTTGCACTAGGGCCCTTTGTATCTTAGGTCTGCCACTGAGTCAGATCATTGCCAAGCAACCCAGATTGCATAAAACATCTAGCTATGGGTGCTGTAAAATCTCACCTATCATATATCACACCTATTATTTAAAAGACAATGAAAGGAATTTATCAAAACTGGAGCCCCACACTTCTGATGTACTCGAAAGAAGATTGAGGTTTCAGTATCTGAATAAATGTTTAGGAGCATCAGTCAGAAGATTGACACATTACTATACATAATTAAAGAAGTCTGCAGCACTCCATAGGTTTGTTCAAAGAATGTGGCCTTTATTTTATCAAATTTTTTTTAGCTTTCAATCATGTCCTCCACACTTGTTTTGCTTGCATGATAAAGGCAACACAATGTGGCTGAAAGCACACGAACTGAATAACAGACAACCAATGTGATGCATTTATTTGGGGGCTGCTGCAACCTTGAGGCTAGGTTCACACCTAGGCGATACCTCCCCGTGCTACAATCATGCACGATTCTTGCCGCACGGTCAGGAGTCGCCAAGGTGTGAATCGATAGCGCTGTGGGTGCCATTATTTTCTCATGCCACCCCAGTCGCACCAGGCGCATTGCGCTAAAACAGCCGCGCATCGTGTATTGCAAAAAACTGTACTTGTACCTTTTTTCTACGATTGCAGCGCGGATGTCACCCCATTGAAATCAATGGGGCCGTGCGGCAATCGCTGCTTGCATTGTACAGGACCGCATAATCCCGGGACGTGCAGGTGTGAACCTAGCCTAAAGGAGTAAAAGAGGCTATACCATACACCTTCAGGGTTATTCACAAAGGGTGAAGAGTTTGGAGAAGGAAGATGTGAACAATCTAGGACAACGTAGCTCATTTGGAAAAATTCTCCAATTCATTTCACTTTCCAGTTCAGCTATGTGGTCCTAGATTGTTCACTTCTCCTGCCTTCTCCAAACTCTTCACCCTGTTGTGAATAACTCTGCTTGTGTTTAACGGCAACAATGGCAAGCGATAACATATGTGGAAGATAGATGAAAACAATATATCTGCACTGCTGTGGTGCAGGAAGGATTGTTCATTGGCACAGAGTTTCATGGCATAGGGACAATTCTGTATTTACCATAATGACACTTGTGGGCCAGTGCCTAGTGCAGCAGAGTTAAAAGGGAATATCACCAAGCTTTAAAAAATACAAATTGTGACAACATGCTCTCTATTTTATCTTCCTCCTCTGGGCACCTCTGGATGTGGCTGAGTTCAGAAAGATTAATTATAGGGTGGGATAGTGTTGGGGTACCTCACAATAGGGCATCACTCTCTGTAAAAATTACCAGTGCCAAACCCCTGGTGCTGAAGACTAATATATCAGAAGATAGACATATAATCAGAAGAGAACTTGTCTTTGTAAGATGGTGGTATAGCCCAAAAATCATTTCTAGCAATTGGGCAGAATAGCTCTTTTGATTAAATTTTTGATTTTCACACTTATTTCATCAGAAACTCTTCTCTCTTATGGATCCTTCCACTCTAGTGAAGCCAGTGGGATCAGGATATTCTAAATATATTGTTGTTGGTATTAATATTATTATTACTATTAATATTATTATTCAGGTTTTATATAGCACCAACAGTTTGTGCAGCACTTTACAAAGGAAGACAGTACAATAACAAAACAATTCAAACCAAGATGGTTAAGAGGACCCTGCCTGTGAGGGCTTACAATCTAAAGGGGAGGGGCTAGTGATACAAAAGGTGGTAGAAATAATATATCAATCTAGTTCTAACTTGTATTTCCATATATTTTACACAGACACATGGGGTAGCCTTCAGGCCAGTGGTTCTCCACCTGTGTAACCTCAGGACCCACATTTGTCCTTTGTCATTAAGTTGCAACCCAAGTTTCACTGCAATGGAACGCATAGCATTGCGGTACCGCGCGTTCTGGTGCAGGCGAACGAACTGTGGATGGGAGGTGGATTTGGGGTACCATTCAAATGGATGGCAACGCAACATACCTCCCACACCTGAATGCGTAGTAGGTGCAATTGCTTGGTATGGTGCTTCAGTCGCACGGGACTGTACGATTGATGCACTGTACTAGTGTGAACGGGCCATAAACAAACACTGACATACATACACAACCACAGACACAATTTCACACACTCAGACATTCTCACATACACACTCCCAAAAATGTAGACCCCTTAGTCTCCGTACCTTACGAGAACTGGAGTGGATCCCCAGCCTGGGGTCCAGTGTGAGCTGCTGTGCTGTGACTGAGCTCCATCCTTATGTGCATTGCTTGTACAGCTCCCTTGTGTGCCTTGAAGATGTGCCGGGAGCCAGAATGTGATGTCACTCTGGCCCAGGCACCTCTACAGGACACATGAAGGAGCTGTAAGCAATGCACATATGGATGGAGCTCCCTTGCGGCCATAGCCCCATGCTATCCCACCTCAAGCTGACACTCGGCGCTAGGCCACATATTCTGAATGGCTGCTTGGCACGAGAACTGACAGTGCTGTGCTAGAGGGAGCCTCTCACCTGGAAAAGTGGAAGGCATACATCGATCCATTGAACATGGGATCATGAGCCACCAGTTGAGAACCAAGGCTTTAGACCATGCCATGATTAAAAGACCCAATTGACAGTTCATGACAGTTCCTCAAGTCACAGGCAGATGACACAGACAGCAGTTCATGACAGTTTCTCAGGCCATACTCAGAGTTTCACTTAAATCACAGTCAGTCTTGGCTACTTGTTTCATCTTGGCTGTCCATGAAACAGACAGACTGCCCCATGTGTTTCATGCCTCAGGTGCCCATTGTTCAGCATCACCCTCCTCAGTACATTTACAGGGACTTTCTATGGTGTGATTGGAATAAATTAAATGTCCAGACATTTAGATGATACAAAAATAAAGAACCTTTGTTTAAAAAGTCTCTTATTCCATAGATCAGCAACACAGAAGAAATAGTCATCAATACAGCTTGGGTAAAGGCCTAAATATTCTCTCTAGATGTCAGTTTAATAAAATAATGTCCTTAACTGGAGTCCCAGGGGAACATGGCCATATTTCCCCGGATCGAAGGATAGCATTTATCTCCTTACATGGTGACGTAGTTCTAGCATGCCTGAAACAGAATAACAGAACTCCTATCAATAGCTTCATACATCAAATCCTTCACAACTGTCCAAGCAAACCGTTACTTTACCTCTCGCTCAAACCCTCCTCTACCAACTGGAGCTACAAATCATCCACTCAATGTAAAGAGAGCCATGGGTTACTAAGGGCTCCAGCAGTAGAAAAACAAACAAGCTTCCTAACAGGGACATCTACTGATCATACATGTTCTGTATGTTCAATGCAAGTGTCAAATTAACCTCCCTGGTGGTATGATTATTCAGGTTTTTAGCATTCTTGTAAATGTCATGTTTTCACTTTTGAATTTCCCGCCGACTCCGCCCCCCGCTGTGACGCCCGAAAACGAAAATAAAACTCAGATGACGGGATTGGCCGGCCGCGTACAGCAGAGGACACCGCGGGCTCGCAGGGACAAGGTAAGTGACACTTTTCTGTGCAATCCCGAGTCTGACTCGGGGTTACCGCTCTTGGTACTGAAAATTAACCCCGAGCCAGACTCGGGAATACCGCATGGGAGGTTAAGAATTTAAATTTAGATTGTAACAGGCAGGACCATCGTGTCTTGAATTGTATTGTAACTGTACTGTCTTCCTTTATATTGTAAAGTGCTGCACAAACTGTTGGCACTATATAAATCCTGCATTATAACAATAATAAGATAAGTATATTAAACAAAATAGTTTGTGCTGGAAGTAGGTATGTCGGCACCAGCCACAACAATGTATGTATAGATGTAAAATGAAAGGCTTGTTGGGACGTAGCGGGTACCATATGAACGATAAGATGTTTCTCTGGACAGTTCGAAGGATAAAGGATGGGACCGCTATAGGTAGTACCCTGAAATAGTATAGTATATACACATTAGTTTTTATACAGATTGTGTTCATTTAATTTCATTATCACCTTTTACCACATCGACTTATATAAAATATTGTTTTGATGATATATCACGGACAAACCAAATAGATTTTGAACCGAGAGGAACACACAAGCCTTTCAATAATAAGATAAGATCTTGAGGAATGCTGAATTAAGTTTTACTTGCTTAGAAGAATATTACATCTGAACACAGCATTGTAAAGGATTCATATATATATATATATATATAGATATATATAGATCTATATATATATATAGGAAAATGTCCTATGTATCATAGATAAGCATGCATATAGAGAGTAGCATTCCACTACACTGCCATCTACAGCTCAAATCATTTAACATCTCAGAATGTCAGTAATATGCTGTTGTATTTCCAACAGGGAACACCTTAAATAAGTTGCTGCACATAAGATTTCATAAACCTGGAAGAAAAATGTGCACTAGTTTGTGATTATTGCAGGCATAACAGCCATCCATTCATTTCTCCTGTGGTATCTCAGGTGTGGTAACTAACGTGTGCACTTAAAGGCAGCATTAGCATTATTGCTTTGCAGCTGTGTGGTCATGGACTGTTTCCAGCAGGAGCATTATCTGCATAGAGTTTGTATCTTCTAATTGTGAGGGTCAGTGCTATATAAACAAAGTAAATACATTTAAAAATAATGCATGAACTATTTAATTGTGATGTATGTCTCTATATAGAGGTATATCTATATATCTATATATATTAATGCTGGACCTGGAGGCAGGCAGAAGGGTGTTTTTTCTGTAGGAGTGCTCTGTGACTACCAATGACTTGGAATTACTCTTGTCTGCTAGTCCTCAGCACTTACATCATTGATATCACAACTGTTTATTTTGCCTGGTCACACACATGCCGCATTTCTGTCCGCATGAATAATGCTAAGAGTGCAACAGGGAGTGAGAGACAATACTTACATATTGACTTATTGAGCTGCAACACCTAAGATATTGACATTTTGCTTTATTCATCTCTGCACAGCTGAGACGCGCTTAGCAGTATTAACATGCCAGGCACCGCCGATTTGAAGTTGGTATTCATTTCACGTTCCACTGGCTTAAATAACTCCTGAATTTTTACTGAAATTTGCTCTAGAATTAAAAGCCAGTTAAGCCTGATTATGTGGAAATTAGTAATTTGATTTTTTAATATGAAAGTGATAAATGGGATTTGAAAATGAACATTAAAGGAGAACTATGAGATGAGTGATTTCCACTCACCTCATAGTTCTAGCCGACCTGTGACAATGAGACTGTCACAGGTCGGCTCAGTAGATCGGGAGGTGAGCGAACACATACCAGGTTCGCTCACCTCTCGATCCTGTCACGGCTCTCTGCCGTGACAGGGGGAG